>NC_143554.1:41675000-41975000 GCF_054136105.1 Typopeltis vanoorti
AGCGTATCTCCCTTGTAAATTTAATTGACTTACCTGTATAAACCACTTTGGAAAATAAAGTGTCTGTTTATGGCAGTAAGCAATTAACTGCTATTGCTAATGAATAAGCATAAATAGCTAAAAACATATCAGTCAAATTCACAATTCATCATCAATAATACACGACACGAAACACTTAACACGCGAGCTGCCATACTTTTTTGCTCGGTTTTTACTAACTGTAGATGAGATCCTCTTGTATTTATATGAAAATAACGAAGTATCGAGAACCTTCGAAATGTATCTGGAAGGCACTAGACAGCGCACTCGAACGAACTACTGCTTCAGCCATCTCCTACGACGTTAGTACTAGTACTTAAGTACCACTTGGCGCTGGTAGATGGCTGAAGAAGCATGTCTATTTAATATTTATTTTTACAGGATTTTATGTAAAGTATCAAATGCACAGCGTTCCTTGTGAATCTGGAATGCATCTTACAATCCTAAATACCGCAGTATAGCTTAGTGACCAGCGGAATTCATTGAAATTTTTTTTATTTAATCGCGTTTTAATGTTAAGTAGTTATTTTTTCAAAGTGGCCGGCGGGCCATGCGTTGATGGCTTGATTATCTGATTAAGATAATATCCGAATGATATCTCTGTGTCAATCTTGGAGTTCTAAGTTCTTATTAGATAATCCATTAGCATTCCAGTCTATAATCTGTAGTGAGTCCGGGGTTAGTCTGTTTCTGTTCATCACTGTGAGCTGAAAGAATGGACTGTGTTTTGTTCAAAAATCTTTTTGTAGAATTTAATGATGGGCTAGATTGGCTAAAGTCCTGGAGGATGCTTGCAAGAGAAGCTGTAATGATTGTAAATGATCCTGATTATGTTGTGTTACCTTTTCAAGCGAGCCACATCGGCATAAGTTCTGCCCCTACGTTGGTTATTCGTCTGCTTAAAATTTTCAGTCTGTGGCAGTTGAGATTCTGCCTTGTTGAGTTGAGCTTCAAGAGATTGGGTGACAGAAGCTTCAGTTATCTGCGTACAAGAAGTAGATTGCTTCTTTGATATTAATCTTTTGTTTTTAGGATAGTGAATACATCCCTTATAATTGGCTGGATGAGGGCTATTGCAGTTTGCACATTTGGCCATGATGGTTTTCGGCTTGGTGCAGGTATTAGTGGGGTGGCTCTCACCAAATTTCAGGCATTTGTAATCGGTTCTACACAGCTTCTGAGAATGACCATTCCTCTGACACCTGTGACACTGCCCGAATGAAGCTCTTTTACTTAATGGTTCGTTAGTAATCTTGAGCCCACAGATAGAAGATATATCATAGATGTTTTTGTATGAATTATGGATCTCTATCAGGAATACAGGCATCGGGCTGTTGTCAGCATGTAACATTCTGCTGACTTTAACTGGAGGTAAATCTTGGTAGCAGAGATCTGCTGCTCTCCTCCGTGAAGATATCTTCTCACATTCCTCGGAGCACCACTTTTAGGTTTTTATCAGAACTAAGGGAGAAAGTGTGGTATTGTGCCTTGTTCATCCATTGCCATGGATCTTTATGCCATCGCAGGCATTCTTATCCCCAGTATATACTATTTGCATATTCGTCATAGTGGACCTAAGAGACGTCTATCTGTGTTTGTTACGAAGTATTACTCGAGGCATCTTCTCATTGGGAGAGGTAGAGGGATCAGTGGTAGGGCTGTCTTCCTCCATTCCATCGTCTCTGAGTGGTTCTGTAATTTTGCGCTTTTTGCGTACTTTAACTTCTTTGAAATCTGAGGGTACAGAGACCACCAAATCTAGTTTCTCCTCTCCTGGAGTTGTGTCATCTCTCTCTCCGCGTCTTCTCCCGATATAGAGTATAAATTGAGGAAACCAGGCCACTGGAGTTCAAACTTTCTTAGTAACTTCTTCAATAGTTTTAATGCCAGCCCCCTACCTTGCGAGTCTATCAGGATCAATTTCATTCATAATTGATTACACTAAGATTTTGTGGGATACAAACTTTGGAGCAAGAGCATACAAGTAATACCAAAAGTACAGTCACAGGAAAAATATCAGGAAACATAGAGTATAGGTGTAAACGACCTGTTCTCACTTTACCACAGCTCAAATCCTACCTGCCAAAGAAACCAAATATCCATCACTTTTCCTCGAATCGGGTGGGGCGTACACGGCCATTAGACCTCATGCCCTTTTTGTGAAGAGAGGAAGACAGTAGGCTTCAAGTTGTGTCAGCGCCAGTGCAAAGTGAGAAACACCTCTGGATGTAAAACCTAGTGAATCGTGGTAAGCTAAACATTCGTCTCTGTCAACGTCTAATTCCGATATCAATTGAAATTTCATTACAACATTAAAAATTACTAAATTACAGTTATCGAAAATTTATTATTTAAATATTTTGGTTTAAACAATCAATCGATACTTAAAATGGGAATCCTTAATATATGAGATTAATTTAAAGCTTCATTGAATAGTTTAAAATTTGTAAACTTTAACCCAGATAAAATGTTTAAATCTTATCATCAGAAAGCATCAGCATCACTGAGATGCTGATGTTCACTGACGGTGACCTATCATACAGTCACTTTCGTTGGTAACGGAAATAACCTTTTAAATAAACTGAAATAACCTTTTAAATCATCTTATAATCTTTTTAGTCTTCACTGTCTTCAATTGAGAGTACAGAACTCGTAATAAATGCACATATAAGGGAAACATTACAGGATGTTTGTAGCTCAAATATTATACACCTATAAGGCATAATATTTCCTATCCTTTAGAGCTTAAGACGTGATGGGGCTACCTGATCGAACTATAATAAGTTACATGTCATATGAAACCTAATAAGTAGTTATTAAAAAAAACCTATGAATCTGTGAAATTAAATTTAAGTCATTGAAATATTGGTTACGTTATTCATTTATTAGTTTAAAATTTGATATTTGTAAAATCGGTAAAGGGAGTTATGTAAATTCTACCAAGAAAAGATTATTTATTTATATATTTATTTATTTATTTATATATAAGTTAAGTTTATAAGAAAACCCATTTTTATGTAATAAATACA
This sequence comes from Typopeltis vanoorti, assembly GCF_054136105.1. Lineage (NCBI taxonomy): Eukaryota > Metazoa > Arthropoda > Arachnida > Uropygi > Thelyphonidae > Typopeltis > Typopeltis vanoorti. The sequence continues at coordinate 41,678,069 of NC_143554.1, forward strand.
ATCACTGTCGAATTTTCACATTTTTTTAGCAGACGAAAACTTTCCAAAATAAATGCATTGAACACTTACAAGAATGGTCCATTATTCCTTAAATAATAGTTGTAATTCATTATTACTTAGAGAATATAAAATAGTTTCCTTTCAAGAAAAATTACGATAACTCATGAATTGTATGATGGATTCCTGTGAAATTTGGCGAAAAGCAGTATAATATGCGTTTTGAAAGAAACAGCCACAGAAATTGTAAATGAATAACTTAATTCATTAACAAATAGGTACATAAATATAATGGTCAAAAAAACAAAAGATAAAATAGGCAAAGTCCTCAGTAAAAAATTTCTCGATTGGGCTTAGGAGAACTGACTGGCAAGTGCATACGTACAATGGTCTCCTCTTTAAAATATTGGTCTGCGAGCTTCGCTCGATGAGGATGAGCATTACGGTCTTGTAGTGCATTGTCTCTTATCGCACCCGCATACGGAAGAACATACAGGTCCAGAACCTCCTCTAGAAAATGTGCATACACGTTACACTAAAAAGCACATACAAATCGGTGCGTCCATTCAATCAGATGCCTCCCCAGACCATCACACTGCATCCACAACAAGTTTCACGAATATGCCCTTGGTTTTCTCCAGATCATAACAGGCCTAGTAACGCCCAATACAACAAATCGAGAATAATACCGTCACTCAGGACTCATCAGTCCTTTTCAAACGTTCTCTCTTGTTGCATTGGTGTATAGGTGAAAAGCAGTATAATATGAAATAGGAAAGCAAACTACTGGCCACATAACATATAGGCCACCTTCATAAAGCCTTCTTCACACAGTGGAAGCAGATACGAATGATCCTGAAGCCAACGCGGGGTCAAAGCATAGCTGATTCGAGGCGGCACTTCCGTTTCGGTGAGCATATAACCAGAGATATCAGTCATCCACTGCAGATGTGATCCTTTTTGCCTTCCTTAAATGTATCTCTGGGATACTATTTTTGACTTGTTAGAAGCGGTTCCATAGTCTGTGAACCACAGTACCTCCGGCTGGCTTTAGTTAGTCATAGTTTTACAATGGTTTGCAACAATTCATCGGTTAAATCACATCATGCACCATTTCCAAGTATTTTGCTATCATGAAATGTCTCAACCCACTCCAGACCCAAAGTGAAAAACTACTCAAAAATATTCGTCTTTATACCATGGCTCATTTGCATATAACTGCTAACAGCGCTACTCATTTCTATACAATAAAAAGCAAACGCAGGATCACTTTTTACATAAGGTATCTGACTTTAGGATGCTTTTATTTTTTTCCATTTGTCCCAGAGATATCGCAATTTCTCTCTTTACTCCTTAATTTATGGAAACCAGTTGAGACTAAATCATGTAACTTTGAATGAAAGCTCTTAACAAGTAAATTTTGAGAATATTTTTTAAAATTCATTCTCACTAAATTTGACTATTATAATTTTAATATATATCAGAAACCTACCAAAATTCAAAATTACAGTTCTTCTCCTAATATCTCATTGTATCAAATGATCAGTTAATTTATGAATTCGCATATTTATGAATGTTTTACAGGTACTCTTCTTCATTCAGTACAAAGCCAGGAAATTAGTCACTTAAAAGACATTTTTTTTAATCTTTCTAATACCCTTAATAATTATCTGAGTGTCTATGCTATTCACGCAGAAGTCATATGCCATTTTCCCAAAGTTTTATCACATACACTATTTGCCAATAATTGTCCGGACACTATAGCAATTTACAATTGATACCAGTAGGAATTGATTCCAGTAGGAGAACCCTAATATCAGGTATATTCTCCTTTGTCACCTCCTGTACCCTTTCAGGAAGCCTTTCCACCAATGTTCGGCAGACATCAGATGGAATTTGTCTCCATTTCTCCATCAAAGCGGCACTGATTTCAGCGACAGATCTAGGACGTGCCGCTCTGGACCCCACTCGCCACTTCAATTCTTCCCACAGGTATTCGATAGGGGTTAAGATCAGGATTCTACACAAGCCAGAGCAATCGTTTAAACACCTGTTTCTTCATACCATTCCATAACGACTGCAGCTTTGTGGCATGGGGCATTGCCGTCTTCATGGTAACACGGGTCCGTTCACTAAAGCCTCCTTCATAATCTGACTTCATGGAACCACAGATAACGACCAGTGGTCTCATTCCAAACCAGCTGAATGTACCCCACACCATTACTCCTCCACCACTACAAAACATTATTGTGGTACAACACACTGCAGTAAGAAACGTTCACTAGGCTGCTTCCACACCCACACCCTGCCATTAGACTGAAAACAGGGATGAAGATTAATTCATCGTTACAGAGTACCGTTTTCCACTGGTCAATTGTCCAATTTACATGCTCTTTGCAGCAGGCCAGACGATCCCCCCCCCCTTGTTCTTTGTTGTGATGTGCAGCTTGTGTGCCGCTGCTCTTCCATGGAAATCCAGTAAATGAAATTGTTTTTGTACTCACCGCGTACTAATGCTCACCAGTGGTGTTACTGGGGCACTAGAACTCATCACGGATAATCTGTGCCAATTGTAGCCGGTTTTTGCATGCCACCAATTTTAACATCCTGCCGTCACTTTCAGTCATTTTCTTCGGTCGCCCGGATTGTTTTCTTGCACTAGTGATGCCAGAATGTCTCAATTTATTCATATCACTTCGCCGACCATTGATTTTGGATGCTCGAGTTGAGCGGCAATGGCACGTATGGACATGCCATCAATGTGACAGCTCACGATGACTCCTCTCTCGAAGTCATTGAGTTTATCGTGTTGCCATGCCACTTATATTCAACTGCTAATATGAAATTCCTTCATACTATTTGTACACTGGTTTTCATATTATTAACAAACTTGGAATATTCCATAACGCGAAATAACAGTGTCCGGACAATTATTTGGAAATAGTGTATATTCATAGCATCTACAAACCCAGCAAACACATCTTCACATATTCTAATAAGAAAATCGTCTTTACCACAAGCAGCAAAAATTAATAAAACATAAATACATGTACTACTTTATCTGACACTGATGCACTACTATGCCATTATCTGTTTACAAGTTAAACTGCCACTCAAATTACAGTACCTCCTTCATTGAATATCTACTGTTCGTTCTTTAAATTCTCATTTAGTGGAACCTTCCGCGAATGCAATACTTTCATTCCAATATTAAATGATATTATAATAATAAAAAAAACAGTACTGAACTTCGACACCTTATTCAGTACACCCGCTATGAGATGTGCCGTTCGACTGAATGTCTATTAATAGAAGAGCACGTGTAGAGCTGACTTCCTTACATTAAGCTGTAGCAATGGTGTTGATGATGGAAGAACAGACGTTTATTGCTCAGCATTATTTTCGTTCATACGGAGTTGGTAGAGCAAACGGTGCAAGCCTACATATGTATGGAGCAGTTTGTTCGTCGTTGCATCAGGCAATATTGTCAAAATTATCTTAATGGAGAGGTTCCGAAGTACCGAGAGTGCAGTTCTGCCGCAATGCAAAGGCCATTTGGGGAAAACCACAAGCTGTTAATACAAACGAGAATCACAGATTTGTGCTGTAGCAAGTGTTACAGTCTCCTTGCAGTCAACGCCAACAGAGGTAAAACTTGGGATACCGAGTCAATCACTACAGAGAATTTTTAAGGATTTTCTGTGATGACGTTCTTCAGGTCTCACATCACTTGATGCCTTTGTTTGGGCTATGTTGAGGGAATGTGTATTCACCATGACCTGCCTTCACACATTGAAGAACCGAGGGATAAAATTACACGATATGTCCAGCAGTTGGGTAACCATAAATATTCTGTCGAGCATGGCCAATAACCATCAATCTCTATCCTTCCTCCATAATGTCTGCTTCTCGGAGAAAGCGCATTTCCATCTAAATGGTCATGTGAACAGACGAAACTACAGGTTATGTGATTTGTTGAGACCTGAATTTCTCCAAGAGAAACCGCTTCACATCTAGAAGGTCACCGCATGGTGTGCTGTTTCCGGCCATGTCACTATTGTACCCTACGTCATTGAAGAGACTGTAGTAACTGTGACCTTGAATAGCGAACACTACATCGAGAATGTGTTGATTCCGTTTGCCCAGGATTTGCATGGGATGTGAGGTGTAAAAAGCATACCATTTCTTGCGTAACGAAGCAGCAACCTGTCATACACCACATGGTTCTAGAGCCTATTTATCAGAACAGTTCCCTGGAGACTCATCGAGGTTCACAAAAATCCCTTATCCTTCACGGTCTCTTCATCTCACATCCCTTGTTGCCTTCGGTTAGGGTATTTTGAAGGAATGAGTATTCCACAATAACCTGCCTTCAAACGTTGATGAACTAAGGGATAAAATTAAACGATATGTCCAGCAGATGTCCGAAGGTTTTTCTCCAGGATGACAGAGTACCTTCACATGCGCTACGAAACCTGTCTTAAAAGAAAGACAAGTTGCCCATTTTGAGCACGTAATCTGCCGTCGTTAATGTTTTATTCGACCAAAATTCCACCGATAGTTGTGGATGTACATATCATCATGTATAAAGTTATATTTCTTTGTTAATAAAACCGTTTACTCTATAACCTATATCGTTGTAGTTATTCAGTACTGTTTTTTTCGCCATACTATACCATTTCTCTCCTTACAGCCCAAACACTGACCTAAAATGGAAAAAAAGTATCATTATTTATTTCTAAGAAAGTCTGAATCTCTAGTTATAAAAAAACTAGTCAGACCACTGTAAACAAAAGAGTGTCAAATAATCTTATCCTCTTGGCAATTAAACAAAATCAATTACTATTTATCTCTACCATCTTATATCCGTGTTACTATAGGACAATCAATCTCTTCCTAATACATAAATCAAGCTGCAAGCTTATGTTCTGATTTGCGTTGTTTATTATCTGACAACGTTTTTTCGTGATGGCCAGCATACCATCATTGCTGGTCGTCTATAAACTTTACTAGTTTTATTTCTCTTTTGTTCCCTAATTTTCAGCTTTTACATTTTTTTATTCTTAATCTTTCAAAATACTTTGTAGATTTAATTCATCTACGTTTTCTTACTGGTTTTAATCATGTTAAATGTTAGAATATTGGATATGCATATTTAAGTTCTCATAAATGAATTTCATTCTCGACTCCTTTCTCATATCTTATGTTTCATTTCAATTCAGATTTTCGTCAAATATCTTATCATCCCTGCCTTATAAAAATACACAAATTCTGCATGTCTTAATTATTCTTTTAATATAAATTAAAAGTTATTTTTAATTAGCCTTTGGCTGGTTGGTAAGCAGGATTGCTCAAAATAAGCCTTTCTGCTTTATATATAAATAAATAATAAGCTATCGACTTTTATTCCTTTATAGGGAGTGAACGAGGCCTTTAAGCCCTACCTAGCTAACTATCCATTGCTGTTAAACACCGACCTACTTTAATGACATACACAAAGGCACCCAGTTCCTTTTGGATTCTCTGTAGTGAATGTCTTGGTATCACAAATTTTACCGCTGTTCGGCGTTGAAGCTATGAATCTCGGATATTGTAACACTTGCTCCAGCACACGTTTGTAATTCTCATTTGTGTGAACAGTTCGTGATTTTCCCCGAATGCCACTGACATTGCGGCAGAACACTCCAGAGACGACGAAACCTCTCGAATCAAGCAATGATGACACTATTGCCTGGAGAATGCTTACGGACGCGACGAACAAACTGCTCGCAAATATAGCATACGCTTGGACAACCGTGTATGGTCGAAAATAATGCTCAACAATGAACGATTTTCTTCCAACGTTAACACTCATGCTAAAGCTCAATGTAATGGCATAGACCCTACACGTGTTCTTCTATTAATATTCCGGGCCATACTTATACTTTTCCAGGGAAGAGCCTGGCCTGAGGAGCTAGAGTGCTCTGGACCCCACCTCGTTGTCTGGAGCCCTCTAAACTGGCCTTAATGTTTCGGGGTCCCCATCTAGAGCCTCGTGAATAAGTAATGCTCTGTTAATGTGCACAGTTGAACGGTATATCTCATAGCTCATGCATTGAAGAGGGTGCCGAAGTTTAGCTGTTTCTTTCATTCTTTCTTATGTTTGTGTGTGTGTCATAGTCATCAAGCATTTTTGCTCTAAAGGAAACTCTTTGCAAAATCAAATTCATTTCTATAGACACTTCTAATATCTCAAATGAATCTATAGAACCGGCATTTTTCACTATTAATTTGTATTGTGCTTTCTTCTAAAATAAAGACTTAGGGAGTCTTTGACATCAATTTCGTGTAAGCTGTCAGTCATCTGGATGCATATTTTATGTAATGCGCAGTTCAATTTGTATTTGCATTTCTTAATAAATAGCAGGTCTACAAGGAATTTAAAGATAATAATTTAAATTGCATGATTTAGAACACTAATTTAGAATCTTGAAGAAATACTACGAGATAGCTAGTGAGTGTAAACATCAATTACTTATTTTCTACTTATATTCTCCTTTTTCAGGTTAAGATTTTGAATTTCCTATGTATTATTAATATCCTAATGTTTATCCACTAGAGGACGCCAAGTTTTGTATATGAATTGTTTTTATCGTTTCTTTCTTCGCCCAGTAGCTTGTAAATTTTTCTTGGTTGTGATTTTCGGAGTTAAGCGAGTAGTTATTTAAATTTGAAGTGTATCGTTTGATTTTATTGCAGTGAACATGAAGATGGCAGATAGTTCAAGTATACTGAGGCGGAATCGCCCAGGTACAAAAACGGAGGTGAGTGTTATAACCGGCGTTTTTGGAAATCATTCTGAGGTTGATCACAGAAAAAAAAAAAAATGCAGAGTATTTTTTCTTATTTTTTAAAGGAACTTACTAATATAAAATAATAATTGATTTTATATTCATAAGTTAGTTTTGTGGAGTACTATTGCCATAAAAAATTGTGACAAAAAAAGCCATGCATTTGTTTTTATGGTAAACCTATATTTGCAGGTTTTAGACAAAGTTTCTCCATTCACAACATTGAGAATAAAGAAACTTTCTGGCTATACTTCTGCAATGTTTTTGACATTGCATTTGAAACTATGATTGTGCTGTAAGAGGTAGCCGAAATGAACAAAGAAAATTTCGTTCCGCCAGTTTGGAGAATCAACGAAGAAGAAAATATAGTCTGAGCTTGAAGTACTGAATTGCCCTTTCGCAAAGGTATGCTGGACAATATAACCATGCATTTTAACAGATATAGTGAAGACGTGAGATAATTACAAGTGGTATTTTTATGAAATATTTATAAAAATCGAAGCAGCCGAAACATTTGTGTGGAAGAGTAGTGAATTGGTGAGGACAGGTCATTTTTCAACCAATGATTCGTAACTGATGCCTTCATATTGAACTGGCATCTTACATTAGTGTATACAAAAGTATATTTAAGTAACTATGCTAGTGTGTCTAGGTGGATAATCACTTTGATCATAGTGAGTCAGCTTAGTCTTAGAAAATAGAATATTGTGTAAGAAAGCTGTGTATAAATTGCAGCCAAATAAAAGTGAATAAGATAAATATAAATGGAAGTGGGAAATTTTTGGAAGCTACTAATTGATATGGATAGATGAAAATGGGATATTGTATGGGGACAACATGGTTTTGTGAAGGTAGATCATGCCTCAGTAACTTGCTCACGTTTTATAACACAGTGACGGCTGAACTGGATAGGGGTAATGGGTTTACAGTATACTACTGGACCTTGCCAAGGCCTTTGATAGGATACCACATGGAACCCTAATCAGTAAACTGATGGGTATAGATATAGGGTTGGTGAGATGGATAGGAGGGTGGTTGAAGGAGAGATATCAAAGAGTGGTTTATTCAGGAGTGGAGTCTAAAAGACGTCTTGTGACTAGTGGAGTGCCGCAGGGCTCTGTTCTTGGACCACTGCTTTTCAATTTGTTCATCAATGATATTGGAAAGGATCTGAGAGGAAGTGTTCACTTGTTTGCTGATGATGCAAAGTTGGGTAGAGCAATTGTGAGTGCACAGGATGTCAAAATTTTACAGGATGATTTGGATAGTTTGGAGGACTGGGCTAGGAAAAATGGATGTCAATTTAATGTGGCAAAGTGTTAGGTTATGCACTTTGGGGTGAAAAGAATAGCAGCAGTATATCGCATTGGTGGAACCATACTCCAGGAGATTGATGAGGCCAGGGATTTGGGAGTGTTGGTGGATAGGGAGTTGAAGTTTAGGGGGCACATTGCAAAAGTAACTAAAACAGCTCACCAAATCACTTGGCTTCTGAAAAATACTTTAACATGCAGAGACGAACAAGTTGTTGTTCCTCTGTATCGAGCCTTGATAAGACCCCATCTAGACTTCTGTGCCCAGTTATGGGCACCAGGGTTTCTTCGTGATGGGGAGGAAGTGGAGAGGGTCAAGAGACGAGTGACCAAGATGATAGCAGGTCTGTGGAATGAACCTTATGAGAATAGGTTGAAGATTTGTGGGTTGCAGAAATTGGACGATAGGCGAAGGAGGGGTGATATGATTGAGACATTCAAATTACTGAAGGGTTTTTATAAGATTGATCCAGAAGATATTTTTGAAAATATGACTGGTAGTGGGAGGACTAGGGGCCATGCATGGAAGCTGGGCAAGAGCGTGGTTGACAAGGGTGTTAGAGCTAGGTTCTTTACTAGGAGAGTGGTAAATGAGTGGAATAAGCTTCCAGAGTCTGTTGTGGGTGCTACGACCGTGAATGAGTTCAAGGCAAGGTATGATAGATACTGTGTGAATGTTGAATAGTTGTTCTTGACATGATGTTAGGGCCTCCCTCGATGAGTCTGTCGACTCCTTGGAGTTTCCCGGAACAATAATAATAATAATAATACTAAAAAGCTTAGAAATGGAGAAAAGAGTATCACAAAAGGAATCAAAGTTCATAAAGTCAATATAAAAACTAAATATATTTTTAGTTTTTATATTGATTGTTTCTCGATGTCTAGAATAATTCTTTCAAAAGCAGTGAGATAACAAGTGTCTAGAACAGTTGCGCAAAACATCCAGGAAGAGTACCACTAGAGTTATGTATTAACGCTGGAGGCGGAAAACTATCGGAAACCTGAAATGTAGAAAGGCAGTAGATGATATTCTTTATAAAATTGTGTGGTGTAGGAAACCACTTAACAATTAAAGCTGAACTGGGAGTAGACCTCCACGCCAATATGGAGTATGATCTGACCCAGTGTCTATTTCCTTATCTTTCGAAGGTATATCCCTGTTAGTAGACATGTACATAAATAAACAAGGATGTGCTGGTACTTTGGAACCTAAAACATGCAGTATGATTTTTAAAATTTCACTCATAACTGAAATATGATAAACTTATGATACATTCATCCAGACTAGAGAAAAAAAAACTTTCAATAATTTCAGGCCTCCATTAAGCAGAGTGGTGGTCTCACCACAGGTGATTGCTGAAATTCATCTATCTAATATCATTCGCAAACATCCATAAATATATTGGAATTGTAATCTGTCTTCTACTGATTAGAGAGAAGTGGTATCCCTCAGGCAATAGCAAAATGCAGTATGATAGTACCAGCTACCCAGCCTAAACAAGATTTCTTCACTTTTTTTTTACCAGTGAAAGAACAGTCTCTGGAATAACCTGAAATTTAGCAGAACTGAAATAAGTGCCATTAACTGTCAATAGAAAAGAAGTGGATCTAGCAGTATAACTGTAACGATACCATGTATACTCAGTTTAATTGATAGTTACAAACAGGTTATATACTTCAAAATACTATAAGATTAATTTTTTTAGGCAACAGAAATAAGTTGCTATAGTGTTCCACTGAACATACATTGGTTTCCATAAATTAAAGGAACAAAGAGAAAACTCGCCGTAAACTGTATAATGAAGTTTTATGCAATTTTCCCAAAGCAGTATGATATATTTATGATATGCGATGATCTAACACAGGTTGGTGTATCCACCAACAAGATGCCTTTCCAAACCATTACACTATCTCCACCATAAGCATCCCGTTCATGGATATTAGAGGAATGATAATGTGTCCTTGGTTCTTTCCACATCGGAACATGCCTGGTATCATTTTATAGAGCAACCAGGACACTATCATCTAATATACATGAAAAGAACACATATGGTGGAGGTAGTGTGATGGTTTGAGGACACATCTTGTTGGCTGGATACCCCCAACCTGTATGTGCTTCCTAGCAATACCATAAATGCTTCCACTTATACAGACAACGCTCTGGATACCTATGTTCATCTGTACATGGATGCAATAAGGGAGACATTTATCCTACAAGATGATAATATTTATCCTCATCAAGTGAAGCTTATGGACAAATATCATCAAAAAGAGGCTATCGTACTTATGTGGACTTGCCAGCCAGGTCTCCTGACCTTAATCGTATTGGGCATGCTTGGGATGTCCTGGATAGATGTGTTGCTGCTCTCAACCACCCCCTCCTCAAAACTTTCTAGAATTTCAAATTTCTAGGATTTAGGAAAGAGAGTTTTGTAAGAGTAATGGTTGTTATTGCCAACTGAGCCTCTGGGACACCATTTTAAAAATATTATGAAACATTGTTATGTGTGTTTTATTGATGTGAGTTGCAACCACATTCCTTATTGAGGCACTTTAACAATCTCATTTTGACTTCTTGTTTTTTGACCAGTGTCTTCCTGTACCCATTTTTTACTCAATTAAACTATTCATTTACAATTTTTGTGGGCATTTCTTTCACATTTAATAAAATATTGCTTTTTATTGAATTGCATAAAAGTGTTCATCATACAGTTAAGTTGTTTAATTCTTAATTTCTGAAAACTGCCCTATTTCTTAAAAGGAAGTAATTTTGAGTAGTGAATAAGAACATTTCAAAATGTAAAACTGGAGAAGTGACTTCTGGTCTCACTGAATATAAAATGAAATAGTGAAGGAATTCTTTGAGTTGTCAGTAGATTGGGGCTATGTATGTTATTTGAACTCAAATATCTGTGCATACTTTCTTGGCCAACAGCTACAATTCCAGCAAAATAGATAAAATACTACATAGCCAATTACTTCTCTCTCTCCTAATATACAGGATCACAACATTACCATTCCTATTCCCTGTCAGAAGTACATCAGAAAAGATAGCCAAAATACATATTAAAACATGTCCTTTGCATTACTTTCAAACCTCATGTTAAATTAGCAACTCTAATCCTCTCTCCTAAAGATAAACTTCACCCTTTAGCATACCCTGGAGTGTATGAAGCTCATTCTGACTGGCTTGGTTTACTATGGGCAGATCTGTTAACATCCACCTGGAAGAACATAAAAAATACATTTGCTACCTAATTATGGCAAGTCAAGACTGGCCAACCACACTTTCGACACCCCTTCACACAGGATTAGATGAAAGAAAACTGATGTGCTGTCTTGAAGTCATTGAGTCAGCAATGACTATGAAGAATTCTCCTAACCTGAACAAATATGGTTGCATTAATTTTACAAAGACAAGTCTCCCAAAAATTTGGGAGAGTCATGAGTACAGTATTTTTAAGAAGGATAGAGTGGATAGGAGAGGAGGGGACATGCTGATAATGATATTCGATGACTTAAATCCAGTTAGAGTTGAGACCTATGAATGTAGTAATACTACTAACAATATTTCATGTCGCAGTGAGTTTGAAGTCATCTGGTGTGAGGTGGAATCTAACAAGTCAAATTACATAGTAGGATGTTGTTACAGACCTGGTGGATCGGTAGCTGGTGATGAAGAAATGAATCACCAAATAGAAAAGGTGAGTGCATAAAGAGTAATCATAATGGGAGATTTTAATTATCCAAATATTGATTGGGTGGCAGTAAAATCCCATAAGAAGAATAAAAATGCACTTATTGAGTTGTTACGGAACAACTTCCTCAAGCAGCATGTGACAGAAGGAACTTCAGGTCAAAGAGTGTTAGATTTGATTATAGCGTCAGAGGGCATTTCAGTTAAAGATGTAACTATTCTGCCTTCAGTTGGTGACATTGATCATTCGGTACTCATTTGGGAAGTGACTAAGTTTATGAATTTTCCATTTAGAAAAGGTTAATTACATGCTGAACTACAAAGAAGGAAATTATGACCAACTGAGGAGTATACTGAGTTCAGTGGAATGGGATCGGTTGCTGGATTGAAAGAATATCAACAGTGCATGGGAAGCATTTAAACAATACTTAAATGATGCGATATCAGAATGTGTCCCGAGAGATCGAAGAATAAATAGAGTAGGAGTCAAATGGATGTGTAATCTTATTAAGCAAGAGATTAACAAAGAGATAAGGGTGACGTTCCTCATGAATGTTATAAGCAGCATGCTAGAATAGTCGCAACTGTTGTATGGAAAGCAAAGTCTGATTATGAAAAGAAACTGGTTCTGCTTGCTAAAGACAACCCACAAGAATTCTGTCGATATGCTGCAAGTAATAGAAAGAATGAATATGAAAGAATAACTTCCAAATCCAAATGGTGTGAGGATTACAGATGCAGAAGAGATTCAGTTAATGAGTGTCCATTTCTCATTTCGTTGAAAGCTATCAACCTGGTGAATGCAACATTGAGCTCGCTATTACCTCTTCACTAGATGAAGAAATGCAGGTGTGTGAGGTCGAGGTATTAGAGCTGTCGCGCAAACTGAATAACAATTCAGCAATAGTGACTAATGGAATATTAGCACGTGTGCTAAAAGTGTGTTCAGCTGAACTGGCCATTCCTTTGACCAGGATGTTTAATATGAGTCTCAGAGCAGGGAATATTCTGCAGGAATGTATGGTAATTCCATTGCACAAGGGTGGTGCAAATTCCAATGTATCCAGCTATTGACCAATTAGTGTCTCAGGAGTGGTGGTGAAGATTGGGGAAAAATTGGTTAGGGCCTGCATTCAGAAATGGGTTGAGAGTGAATCTCTACTTTGCAATGAGCAACATGGGTTTACTAAGGGAATGTCATGTTTTAACAACTTTCTCACATTTCTATAACAATGTTACTATTGAACTAGACAAGGGGAATGGATACACCATGATACTTTTGAATTTTGCTAAGGCTTTTGACAGAATACAGTATGGCAGACTGCTGCATAAATTAGAGAAAATGGGTTTGAGTTATAGAATATTAGCATGGATAAGAGGATGACTGACTGACAGATATCAAAAAGTGGTATATGGATTCCCAAGGTTTGGGAAACCGAAGTGTTGTTGTCTTGGCTTGCACAACCCCTGAGACACTTCGCAAGTGTGGCAGTAGGCGGCCTCCTAGAGGCGATTCCTGGACACTTGTGGGTGACTGACTGGCCTGCTATGCTATTCCTCCCTTCCGGGTTAGCAGCCCTGGTAGGGTTAAGTTTCCTTGCAATAACTCATCAGATGAAGGCTTTGACTCTTATAGGCTGGAGCCAGGAAACTTGTCGAGTGTGAATCCAGATGTCTGTTTCTTGTCTGGAGGTGATCCTGCCACCTGTCCCAGCGGCATCCTCAGGAAGAAAGTTAAAAGAAAGCTCTGCAAAAACTGTCATCAACCCATTTATTCAAGTTCTCATCATGCTTGTTCTGGCAGTCAAGGAGTTCCCAATCTCAGACACGTCACGTCAGGTCTGCGATCGTGCATTCTCTACCGCAGTTGGCCTTGGTGCATCGCACCTCGAAACATCCAGCCGAAGCCAACGCTGCTATAAGAACAGAGCGCATCAAAGCACGTTGGACTGCCGAAGAAGAAAAGATCCTCACCACTCATGAGATCTAGTTGATGGCTCGATGGATAAAGAAAATCAATAAGGCGTTCCTATTAAGATCCTTCGATGCCATCAAGCATCACAGACGGAAAGCCAGTTACAAAGCCTTACTTCAAGAATTGGCAGCCCATCTACCACAGGTAGGAACAGGTAATTTCTCTGTATCTCCTGTCCCTGCCTTTCACCACCATCCTGCTGTCGAAGAAGAGGCTTTGATTCTCAGAGTGACATCATCTCTAGATGATCCTCCTCTTCCAGAATATAACCATCAAATTCTTAAATATCTCATCCAGACTCACCTTCTGGGAATGGATATCACAGATCAGTTAAATGACTACCTACATGCTGAATTCTCTGACCACTTCATGCCTCGTCAACATCAGCCTACCTCTCATTCTACAATGACTTCGTCAAATAGAAAGCAGAGGAAGAGGGCCTATGCAGCTATGCAGGTCCTCTATAAAAAGAATAGAGGGCAATTTGCCAAAACCATCCTTGACAGTGTTTCCCCTCCACCTCTAGCAGACTTACATGATGATTTTGTCAAATTCTGGAGTACAGGCTTTTCTGCTCCACCTCCACACTTCCCTGATTATGATGACCAACCTACGATATTGAGGTCCATTCCTGCCCTTCCAATATACCAGCCTGTCTCCATCCAATTTCTCTGCCTCCGGACCTGATGGCTTTCCTGCATCTAGGCTTCGGAGGTGCCATTGAAGATTCTTCAAGACTTAGCAGACATTCTCCTTTCCAGTAAAGTAATACCACCATACTTACATGCTTCAAGAACTATCTTCATTCCGAAGAAAGAAACTTCAAACTGTGCATCAGACTTTAGACCTATTACCATCTCCCCTGTGTTACTTAGACTCTATCATAAAATATTAGTTAAATGACTTCAGCAACATGTATAGCATGATTATAGACAGAGAGCTTTTGTCCCTTCAGATGGCTGTGCCGAGAATATATATATCTTCTTTCTTCTCTCTGATTCCTGACGCCACCTTAAGCCTCTATATATGGCGTCGCTGGACCTCCAAAAGGCCCTTGATAACGTCTCCCTTCCTGCTCTCCTTCAAGCGTTGTCTATTGCTGGATGTCCAGAACCTTTTCTTTCTTATGTTATGGAGCTATACTTGGGTAGCTCCATCACTATCACTACAGGATCCCGTGCAACTTCTATTCCTGCAGTGCAGGGTGTTCACCAGGATGAGTTTCTTCATTCTCTTCCTAGCCATATAGGCTACTCTCTAGGTGCTTCTTCCTTTAATGCTATGGCCTTTGCGGATGATCTTATTCTTGTAGCCTCTACTAAGATAGGCTTGCAGGAACTCCTTGACTGGGCAATTGACTTCTTCTCTATTTGAGGCCTTTCTATTAATGTAGAGAAGTCCTGCTCTTTAACTCTTGTCCCCTCTGGTTGACACTATAGAGGTTTTCCTGGAAAAGTGGAGATACCTCGATATTATGTTCACCCCAAAGGGAAGGACTTCTGTCCCTTCTATCCTAGAAGCTGGGATCGCTTCTTTGAAGAAAGCTCCTCTCAAGCCCCAGAAAAGATTTTCTCCTTTCCTTCTATCTCCTACCTCGCTTTTACCACAAGTTGGTGCTTAGTAGGACATGTATCTCGGTACTGTCCCGAATGGACAGGGCTATCCGTTCAGCCGTGAGATCATGGGTCCAACTGCTGCCTCGCACTCCTGCATATTTCCATGTGAGGATGAATGATGGTAGGCTGGGGGTTCCATCACTTAAATGGCTAATCCCGTGCCTGCATCTATCAAGAATCGTGCAGTTAGAACTATCTTCTTCCCCCATCTGCAGAGAGGCTTTCTATAGCCCATTAATACAAGAAGACTTTAGGTGGGCTGAAGGCTGGTCTCATTATCAAGGTACTTGAATTGAGTCAGCACTCACAGAACACAAGAGATGGGCATCTCTGTTGCACTGTTCTGTAGATGGTGCTCCTTTAAAAGAGTCATATCTGGTGCCTCCCCAGCATGATTGGGTAAGGGATGGCACCAGACTCCTCTCTGGTTCAAGTATATTGACCTCATCAGGACAAGGATCAATGCCCTGCCTACTCAAGCCTGCACAGCTCGATGGGGTAGTGACGACTCCAACTGTAGGGCTGGCTGCCACTACAGTGAGACATTGTCTCATATAGCCCAGTGTTGCTTCTGCACACATGGGATCCACGTGAGGAGGCATGATGCCGTGGTGTCCATTCTGAACAAGCGCTTTAAGAAGAAAGGTTGGAAGACTGCGGTGGAACCACATTATAGGACCTCTGCAGGTTTGCGTAAGCCAGACTTAGTGATTAAAAGAGGTGGTGAAGTTTGGGCAGTTGATGCTCAGGTGGTGGGAACAGGGTGCCCAATAGCCATAATTAATAAAGTAAATTATTATAAAAATAACCCAGATCTAGTTAGTGAGATATGGAAGGAGCATGGGGCATCTCTGAGGTTTACCAGTGCCTCCATCTCTTTACATGGCGTATGGAGTGCAGATAGTTATAAGGACTTAAAACAGCTTGGGCTTACGCAAAAGGATATAAAAGTTCTTTCCTTGAGGGCCCTACAGGGCACACTGGTGGCATGGCATTGCCACTGTTGGATTCTGATTATGTAGAGATTTAAGTAATTATTATTTGCTTCAGAATCCAACATGATCTTTCATCACAAAGGCTAGACTTGTAAACATTATTTAATGTAAATAACTTATTTTATAATTTAATATTCATATAACTACCTTTAACTTTATTTAATATTTAATTATTTAATCAAGATATGTATTAATAATGAAAAGACTATTAAATATTATTAACTATTTAACTTATTTCTATGTTAATATAGAATTTATATTTGATAATTTAACTGTGCATTAATCAAAATGTAAATATTCTTATTTTGTTCTTGTTTGTAGAAGTTTAGCGTTATGCAATACCTCAACTTTATTATATTTTGTTTGGTTGTCATGGAAACGTATGTAAGTGAGTGAGCACGTTTTTTGGAACACCACGTGAGGAGAAGGTTTATCGAAAAGAGTTTTAGTCAGAATTCACGAGAAGAATTTAGGCGGGAAGAATGGATATAAAAAAGGAAGAACGTAGAAATTAAGCATTAGAGATTTATAGGAGAGAAAGGAGAGGATTGGCATTAGGTTGGAATCGGAACATTCGGAAATCACAGTGCAATAATAGCGAGTCGGCAAGTCACTCAAGCAGCTAAATAAAGTCTACTAGTCGAGAGGCGGTTAGCTAATAAGTTGTAGAATGACAATTATAGCTATGGAAGACAGCTGAGTGACTACTAAATAGACTAAGCAATACTTGAGTTGATATTTAATTTGGGCCGACCTGTCAAGGACACACAGAATCTTGAAATAAAGCACGGAGTTACTAGAGTAGTAGAGGCTATAAAATTGAAGTTTACCGATAGCTGTGTTTGGAATTGTAGTGTCTAAAGAATTAATTAAATGCCAGAAGAGTGAACAACTGTGCATATAAAACCTCAAGTTAAGAATTATTGTGTGTTGCCTTATTTCATGAGTGATCAGTAGTATTTCATACAAGAAAATTTTTTTTATCTGTATAGTGACCGATGATTGATTCAGTTATTGCTTAGAAGATTTATTTAATGAGTGCCGTATACTGTTTAAGTGTTTGTGTGTAAGTTAATGAAGATAGAAGATTATCGGTAAGATTATTCCAACCATTAATATTCCTATACAGAGAAGTGTGTGAGTTTCATCCTAGAATTTCCATATACTAACAGTAACTATTGGTGAAAATTAGCTGAAGTGTAAATTTAAAAGTGTTTGTTTGTGAGGAAGTGTTACTGCAATTTTTATCATATTTGGAACTTAAAGAACTGTGAGAAGACTGTATTAGAGATAACAGATCTACAATTGTCTGAGTTTGTATGAGTATTATCAGAAAGGCTGAAGTGTTTATAATAATTTAATTAGTGATTTGATCTTATGTGTAAAATTTGTGATTTTAAAATTAAATGTTTGTTTTTGTTAATCAATAGTTGTATTTTGCCTGAATCTCTTTTACTGCACCATTCATAAAATATTCGAACCAAAGCGGGTAAATTAAGTAAGATAAATATTCTCAGCCAGTATATATAATATTAACACCTAAAAGGAGAGAGAGTTGTGAGTTGGTTTATCTTCAATTTTTGAACTAATTCAGATGTAAAGTGGCGCAGTCTTTAAATATAAATTTTCTTTATATTTGAATTAGAAATCAACTTATAACTTATCAATTAGTTAAGAACATCGTAATAGTGATCATGCCGGATCCAAAGTATAGATTAAGAAGTAGGATCCAACACCACCAGAGAATAACTACTATGATAACTCAAACAGGCATAGGGTGAAACACTTGTAAAGGCTTAGGCCTATATCAAGTCTGGACATGATGTAAGGGTAGTACTGCCCATAAACAGTACAAAGATTAATAAAAAAAAAAATAAATAAATAAATAACAAATGGTGTATCACAAGGATCAGTGCTTGGTCCACTGTTATTCAATCTGTACATCAATGATATTGGGAAGGATTTGACAAACAACATACAGTTATTTGCTGATATGCTGTCTTTGCAGATTGATTTGAATATGCTGGAATTGTGGGCATGGGAAGACGGGTGTCAGTTCAATGTCAGTATATGTAAAGTCATTCACTTTGGCATGATTCGATATCCAATGTTGTATTATATTGGTGGGATTAGGCTCGAAGAAACTGATGAGGTTAGGGATCTTAGAGTGTTAATAGATAGGAAGTTGAAGTTTAGGGGCCATGTGGCAAAGATTGCAATACAGCTCAAATGATAATTGCAATGCTGAAACGAATGTTCACGTGTAAAGATAAGGATGTTATTTTACCTCTTTACAAGGCCTTGATAAGAACTCACTTGGACTATTCTGCACAGGTCGGGTCTCCTGGTTTCCGTTGTGATTCCGATATATTTGAGAGAGTGTTAAAAATAATATCAGGGTTGTGGAATACTGATTATGAAGACAGATTGAGAATTTGTAGACTGCAGACACTAGCAAACAGGAGAAAGAGAGGTGATATGATTGAGACTTACAAACTTCTGAAAGGGTCATACAGGATTTCATTTGATGGAATTTTCCAATTTATGGAGGGTGGGGAAAGGACAAGAGGGCATCCTTGGAAGCTGAGAATGAAGGCCACCAAGAAGGGTGTGAGAGCTAGATTTTTCTCTCAGAGGGTGGTGCGTGATTGGAATAGATTGCCATTGGATGTTGTGAGTGCAAGCAGTGTGAATGAATTCAAGAATAAGTATGATAGCTGTTGTGTGTAGTATGTGGCCTCCCTCGATGAGTCTCTGACTCCCTGGAGGTCTCTCTTAATAATAATAATAATAGTTCATTTGGTGTTGTTAATACTGTGAAACTGTTTCATCTCCCTTATTTTTGATACTTCTGACATTTGCAAACAAACATAGCATTTCAATTTTGAATCTATAACCAGTCCTATCCAAGCCACTGTTGTGATTTCCCCACCACTGCCCTTATCAATCACCTTTATCTTCGCTTACCACATATATCTGCTCAGTCTCAACTTCTCCACCCATATCACAATATAATCTATCTTCATGCTGATCGTCTCCATACACACATTTACTACTTTCATCATACACTCTCTCTCCCTATGTCATGTCTTGTTCCTCTTCATCTTTTACACTACTATAGCTTCCATTGCTAAGCACTTCTGTTTACGCACCGACCGAGAGTTCACTTACAAAAAATGCACCTCTCTGACGTTTCAAGTTCCTTGGTATTGAGAGTTTTTGCTCTCTCAAGGTTTCTGCCTGGGTTCTGACAAGAACCAACCAGTTGTCAGACCAGTGAAACCTTAAAAAAAAAAAAAATGTACCAAATTAGAAAGTGAATATATGGATGCCTGGGCAGCTTGCATGTTTTCTAAAGTGGTCCATGCTAGAGCAACTCGTAAACACCGACAGACTTATTCCCATAAGCTCTCTGGTCAGTTTATTTTATGAAACTTTCATAGTTTCTACATTCAGCTTTGAAATAATGCTGGATCTAATATCTACTTGATTTTTATAACCAGTGTAGCATTGCTGAAAAAATGAGAGCATGAAAACAAACCTTGGAGACTCACTTGGAACTCCAGAAAACATTGATTCAGTCAGTGAGGCTCGTGGTTATACTATAAATTAAAGATACCAAGAAATACTTTGTTTAATCCTTTATCCAAGTGTAAACAAACAAGATTGTGCCTGAACTATTTTCAAGACTGGGGCAACTCGTATATAGAAGCTTATGACTTCACATCACTTGCCTTAGTATCCCATAATGCAAAGCACATATCCTTATGGGTATATATAATGCTATGCATTATGGGAAGGGTCAGTACTCAGACTGGTTTCGACCTTTATTGAGGCCTCATCACAGAGTCGGACCCAGAGGTGGTACCAAGGTTGAAGTAATTTCTTGGTGTCTTTAATTTATAACATGGTGAAGTTGTCTGCAAAGTTAGAAAAATCAGAATGCTGGTGTACTCAGGATGTTAAAGATGAAGTTATTGAAAAGAAGAAAGTGAATCATAATTTAGTAGGAAGTAAATCAGTATACTCTGTAAGAAAGTGAAACAACATAAAAAAATTAGCAAAACAATAGTCACAGAAAACTTCCATACTATAAGAAAATTGAAGATGAATTTATTTCAGGAATTGTAGCAAACAGCTTAAAAATGGAACAGAGGTTGCTATAAACGGAATCAAATATATTAACAATAACATAAAACTAAAAATACGGATATTCTAGACGTTTGGAGTAATTATGTGAAAAGATTGTTAAACGAAACAAGAATTGGCAGAACAGTGGTTGAAAGTACATTTTAGACTAAATATATTTCCCTTGAATATATTCAGGAGTACATATCACTGCTTTAGGTAGAAGCTGCAAATACATAAAATGTGTAAAGGCAGTTGAAGAAGAGTTGTTTGAATGTAGCTGCACTGCATCATCCATATGTGGTCAGCAGGTTGTATTCCGGATAATTGGAGTAGAGCTCTGATATTACTCACCTGTAAAATGAACTCAGTAATTCCTGTGTTTGGGAATTACTAAGAAAAATTTGGAAGAGAAGCTTGTAGAAGAATAAGTTCAGGCCTTATACAACTTCATTAATTTTCACTTTAAGACAAATAGAGAATCATTGAAATATAACTTGAATCTGGAAAAAGCATACAGTACCAAGGGTAAAGCTGCTGAAAATGCTACAGTTACACTCAGCCCTCGACTTACAATCGAGTTGTGCCACTCGCACTTCTAATAATGACAGCAATCTCATTAACACATTTGTCAAATATCACCTAACTCCTGCAGCTCATGGACCAGGGAGTTATTGCTGCCTTCAAGACATTAAGAAATACTTTTTTCAGGCAATTGTTACTACTAAGGATGAGAAATTTCTCTGCATATACAAAAAAAAAAAAATGTAGATGCAGCATCAGAGTTCTTTGTACTGTAAAATCTTTCGTAACCGGCAGTACCAAAACAACAGCACTTTCAAAGGTCTAAACTTAAATCTGAAATTGTTTTGTATATTGCGCACCCAGAACTCGCTCCAACAAACTGCATTCGTATACATATGTTTCTGGCCCACGTGGTGTCACTATGGCTACTCTCGCAAAACGTGAAAAATGTTTTCACTCAAGTTAAAACTCGAATTGCTGGAGAAAATAGAGAGCGTGTCAGTAGAACAAAATTAATTTAAGATAAAGTTGGAAGTTCAACTTTGTACAATATAAAGAAACTCCAGAGATTCATGGAGCAAACAGAATTTACAAAAGCTGCAGAAAATTGGAAAACTGCACACCAATCCCAGTGCGAAGAATTAGATTGTGTGTTATATGAGTGATTTGTCCTGAAAAGATCAGAGGGAACTTGCATTTCTATATACCGATGCTGCAAGAACAAGCTAAGGAATTGCAGGGAAAATGAAGATGCAAGGCAAGTGTTGATTTTCCATTGGGTTGCTTAACCGATTCAAAGAAAGTAATTTTTAAATGTTGTTTAAATTTGATTTTGTGAAATATAAAATGATGTGTATGTGTTTTAAATTTTAAAAAATCTGCACGATTTTTTTTTGTTATTTATTTAATTAATGCTGGCAGATCGAAAAACACGACCAATGAACTTCGCATGGTGCAATTTCTACTGATGGCATCACAAAACATGAACAGGTAAGTTCTCGAAACATATATTCAATTACCTGGCAAACTCTCATATCTGGAATCGGTGAAGTCCCATTGTTGCCAGTTAAGAGAGATTCTGCTGTATATGAATGAACTGGTGTTTGAAAGAAGCTGCTGAAAAATGTTTTTGCAATCACAGGAT
The DNA here is from genome assembly GCF_054136105.1 of Typopeltis vanoorti. Taxonomy (NCBI): domain Eukaryota; kingdom Metazoa; phylum Arthropoda; class Arachnida; order Uropygi; family Thelyphonidae; genus Typopeltis; species Typopeltis vanoorti. The sequence goes on from NC_143554.1 coordinate 41,700,289, forward strand.
TCAAATGAGAAACCTTACAAGAGGTTTACAAGGGAGTACTGCTAGCTAAAGAGCTAAGATTCACAGAGAAGATATAGAACAACTGTAGAAGAACAGCTTGCAAAAGGCAGTCTTATTGAGCTAAAGCACACAGTTTCAGAAGAGATTTAAAAAAAAAAAAAAAAAAAAAAGCAGACGATGAAGGCCATTCCCCTTCCAAAAACAAGTTTACATGGAAAAAATTGGCAGAGGCATTAATAAGGCAATTCATTTGTTAGAGGAAATGGACCTCAATATGGAGAGATTTAGCAAAGTAGACAGTGTTGCAAGCTGCATTTGCTTGCTATGCTATATGTATATATACACTTACACCCCGAGATACGTAATAAATCTCCTAGCGCGTATGAACACGTTTGTGGCTTTGCGCAGGTGTGTCTTTGACAGCATTATTGCAGTACAGTAGTAGATGCCTCGCACGGTTAGCTCAGTCACTTGTTATCACTGCTAGTTTTTTTTTTTTTTTTTCAACTTTGTTGTTTATTATTTTCAAATTTAGAAGAAAAGTTGGAAATAATTTGTGTGTATGATGGCGGGAAAATTCTATTAACAATAGCTCGGGAAATAAATTGATCTATTTTAACAGTGAATACAATAGTGAAGGATAAAGTTTGCATTGTTGAAAGCATGAAAGGTGCGGTAGCGTTGAAGGGCAGAATTATTACCAAGAAGAGGCTGGGTCTGATATAAGAGATGGAGAAATTGTTGCTCACTGGATCGATGATCTGACACAGAAGCGGATACTGTTAAGTTTACTGATTACCCAGGAAAAGGCTTTGGCCTTATAAGTATTTAAAAGAGCAGGCAGGCATCATGGACGCAGAGAGTACGTTTAAAGCTAGTGCTGGATGGTTCGAATGATTCAAGAAACGTACAAATCTGCACAGCATCAAAATCACGGGTGAGGCAGCAAGTGCAGATACGGACACGGCAAGTCAATTTCCCAAACTTTTGGCAGAGATAATTGGGGGGGGGGATATTTGCCTTTGCAAATATTTAACGTCGATGAAACAGCTCTGTTTTGGAAGAGGATGCCAACACACATTTATTGCAAATGAGGAAAAATCTTGTGCCTGGATTCACGGTTGCAAAAGATCGGATCACTGTTATGATTGGCAGCAACATTTCAGGGGACTTAACTTAAACCGCTTACAGTGTTCCATTCCCAGAGGCTGCGCATTTTTGAGAACATTGACATGAGTATGCTGCCCATAATCTGGAAATCCAACACCAAGGCTTGGGTTGCACGTGCCCTGTTTTGAGACTGGTTCAATAACCACTTCGTTCACCAGGTGAAGGAATATTGTGTTGAGAAAGGAATCCTGTTTAAAGTGCTTCTTCTCCTAGACAATGTCCCCGGTCACCCAGAAGAGTTGGAAATAAAAGTTGTTTACCTTCCTCCTAGAATTACCTCACTATTGCAACCTGTGGATCAAGGTGTTATTACGACCTTTAAATCCTACTATCTGCGATGTACATTTTCCCAAGCAATCAAGGCCATTGATAGTGGTAAGGGCATTACTCTATGTGATTTCTGGAAGAACTATAATATCCTTAACGCTGTCAAAAATATCGGGTGGCTTGGGATGAAATCAAGCAGACAACAATGAACGCTGTGTGGAAGAAACTCTGCCCAGAAATAGTCCATAATTTTAAGCATTTGACGGAAGGAGAGCAAACAATGACCGATATGGCTGCTGAGTTGACAAGAATTACAACAGGCGATGGAGAAGCGTGTGTGCAACTGGTACATGCGTCTCCATCACCTGTTAGAGCTGGAAGTGGATAACGGTGACATTAACGAGCTTCTTTTGAGTCACAATGAGGAGCTAACTAATGATGACTTATTCAGTTGGAGGCATTTCGAAATTCCGAAGAAAATACTAAGCTGATTGAACCTCCAGACATAAAGAAATTTACAATGAAGGGACTAGTCGAGGTTTTTAACTTGATAGACATGCCGTTGGCAAAATTAGAATTGATGAATCCAAACACTGAGCGGTTCGAAAGTGTTGGCCGCCATATCTATTCCGATATGTCTAGCTACCAGGTCTTCTACGAGGACAAGAAGTGTGTGACCACACAATTTACTCTAGACATGTTTGTGAGATGCCATTCACAACCAAGTCAAGATGACAACTCAGATGACCCTGACTATCCTCAGCCTTCAACATCGAAAGGGGTAAAATTTCCCACAGAACAGCATTCCTTAGAGGAGCCAACTTAGCAGTCACAACACAATTTTTTTATTTGAAAATTGAATATTTCAGTTTGTTTTTATATTCTTTTATATTATGTATTTTTCATATTTACAGTATGTATATTATTCAAATACAATTGATAATTTTTTTTTAATCACACCAAAAATGAAAAATATTAAAAATGGAAATTATCTTATTAATGGCAAAAAAATTAAGGTAAGACAGCAGCATGAGTAGCTATTGAATATTTTATTGTATGTATGTAATATACAAATTTGAGTTACATAAAGGTTTACAGAATGCATTACTTACGTAAATCGGGGTGTAACTGTGTGTGTATATATATATTGCTAGAGAAATTATGCAGAAAAGAAAAGCAAGGCATGTATGACTAAGTTGAATGTAACATACAATTTATTAAAGAAATCTACTCCTGGTGTCACTTCAGTCATGATGATGAGCTTAAACTTATGCATCTGGTAAACCATTCTCTATACTCTTCATTGCAATTCTTGAATTTCATGTCAATGAATTAACCTTTCTGCCTCCTTCAGTGAATCAACCAATTAATAAAGTTGCACTTTGAAGAATTACTCCTCTTCCATGTATTTTCAGCAGATTATTTTGCTGGTAAGTGCACAGAAGCACTATAGACTCATGTCATTATTTCTTATATTACATGTCTGTATACATGTAAATTTTTTTATAATGTGTACAGTATTATTTCACTATAAACCAAGAGTAAAATTACTCAAAAATATAGAGCTACACATTTCAGCAATCAGGCATGTTAATTGTTGTTGTTGTCAAGTTTGATGAAGAGCTTCTAGATATGACCGTGAGCCTGTAGAACTGCTTTGGCAATCTTTTGAACTTTTATGGGGTAGAGCTTTTCCAAGGGCTTATTATCAAATTTCTGTAGAGCAGTGGTAATTGCTGGACAAAAATAGATATGGGCAGGTGTCAGTTCGACTCCTGGACAGTTCTTGCATATTTCATAGCTTCTCGTACCGTCCAGCTGAATTTTCATGCCTTTAAAATGTTCTGTTCGTAGTCTGGCGATGATTGTGGTTATTTCTCTATTTTCATTAATTTTGCTGATTTCATTCTTCTTCTTGATAGGTTGTTTTATCAATCTTATTTTTGCCATAATGTTAGCATCATTTAGTGATAGTGAGTGTGAGTTTTGAGGTACCTATTTTGCTTCTTTGGCTAGTCCGTCTGCTCTCTCATTGCCTTCAGCATTTGCATTGGCTGATATCCATTGCATTGTACAGTTCCAATTTTTCAAATTTAAAGTTTTTAGTTGTTTTTCATTTTTAATGCCTCAAGTTCAGATTTTGAGTCACTGTAGATGGTTATTCTGTAATGTTTATTACTGGATTAGAGAGATCTTGAGCTGTCTGTATGGACGTTAATTCACAAGTGAAGGTATAATCTATTTTGCCAGTTGTCATTTTGATTTGCATTTCCTCGCCTCCAGGTACAGTTAGAAAAATCCTGATCCTCCTTGGTTGAGTTCTTTATCAATATAGCAATGACATTGTTTAGATTATTTAAGTGATGTATGGTATCAAGTCCTTTTCTTTTATTTTTCCTGCTGTGAATCTTTTTTTGAACAAGGTTCTAGGAGATTTAAGTTAATCATTGTAATTTAAATCTCCATGATCATATTGTAAAGTAGATGATCTCTTTAGTCTAGATTTTTCCTGTCCAGGCATCAAACGTTCTGAGCATGATGTGATCCTGTTGTTGGCTCCTGGTTCTGTTTAGTGAATTTAACTCTGGAGAGTTTTCTTCTGTCTTGTAGTATGTGAAGACCACACTCTTGTTGAGCTTTTAAATTATTTTTTGGATGAGACTGCACCTATAATAATTTTTGCTGCTCTTGCGTGTACTCTGTCAAGTTTTTCTTTTGAGCTAGTAGAAGCTGGAGCCCAGATTGATGAGGCATATTTCATAGTGGTTCATATGAGTGTCGTATATACAGTTTTGAGTGTCTTTGGTTTTTGCACCCAACTTTCTTCCCTAAAGCCTTTTCATGACATTAAGCTTTTTAAGAGCTTTATTAGATATATTTGTAATATGAATTGTAAATCTCAATTCAGTATCTAGGCTTAGGTGCTCGACCTGATTTAACTTTTGCCCAGAGAGAACAAAGATGCCAACTCCAAAGACAACTGAAGAAAAATGCCAAAATGGGGACAACAGTTGGATGATAGACTACAAACTAGTGCAAAAACCAAGTTACGCCACTAGTAACCACCAAGGAGACCAGCATGCAGAAACTGCATAGGAAATGTGCAAGACCCTTGCAGTCAAATCCATGCCTCACAGAAAATTGCATATCCACTTCAACATCTGTGGCCTCAGCTCCAACCTTAATAATGTCCACCACCATCTGCAGTCCACCAAACCCCCACATACTCTTTTTAATAGAAACTCAAATCTCGCCTTTCCCCCAGCACTATCAATCTCAACTATACACTATTTAACTCCTTTCGACCCAAGGGTTGCATCTGTGCATATATCCACTCTGACATACCCCTGCCAGAGAGCACCTAACCTAGAATCGCCCAATTTCAATCTTCTTTGGCTGAAAATATCCCACCCCCACTCAATCAAATTCATCTGCTGTCTCTATTGCTCTCCTAATACCATCAACCACTCTGAGCTCTTTCATTTCCTCTCCTTAAAAGTTGATTTTCTCCAGTCCCACTTTCTTAACAGTGAAATCATCCTCCTGGGTGATTTTAATGTCCATAACACCAATTGGCTTTCCTTTTCCAGTTGTGCAGATCCTGCAGGCAGAGATGCTGAAACATTTGCAATCACTAATGACCTTACACAAATTGTTCAAAAGCCAACCAGAATACCAGATAACCTGAACCACTCCCCTTACCAATTACCCCTCCAAATATGCAGTGAATGAGGTGAGCCCCCTGGGTAATTCTGACCATCTCCTCTCCCATGCAACAATGCTTACACAGTCACTCCCACGCGAGTAGTTTGGCATTATAACAGTGCCATTTGGGACAGTCTCAGAGACTATTATGCTTCATTCCCATGGTCAGATTATTGTTTCCAGTCCAAACATATGCACCGAATATATCACCAAAGTAATCAGTGGCATGAAAACATACATTCCCCACACTACTCTGAACCGCCATCCCCTGTCTAAACCCTGGTTCTCCAAAAGATGTGCCAAGGCTGTACAGAAAAATCAGGCATACCACAACTGGTTCAAATCAAGAACCCCATCCTCCTTCAATGCCTGTACTGAAGCCCGAAACAGATGCAAGAAAATTATCAATGCATCTAAAACTGGATTTGAACGGGCAAAAAGCAGGAAGATGTTTAATTTTTTTAAATTATATTAAAAAGTTTTACTATAATTTTGATATTTTATCCAAACACGTATACACTATACTTACAGTATGTATGTATATTTCAAAAGTTGCAGCACCCCCACGATTTCAAGCCACGAGCTGTCATTGCACATAACTGACAATGGCAAATGCCCTCCAGTCATTCCAACTGCCCAACATACAATGCACCCTGTATCCTTTTGCCAAAAAGAGATCATTAACTTGTTGTCTAAATTAGACACACACAAAAAAGTCTCCTGGCCCTGATGGCAATCCTCTAATTGTCCTTAAAGTCTGTGCACCAGAACTGACTCCTATCATATGCCATCTCTACATACTCTCTTACTCCACTGGTATATATCCCAAAGCCTGGAAATTGGCATAAATTCAACCCATTCCTAAAAAGGGGGTGACAAATCACCACCATCTAACTACAGCCCTATCTCACTCACTTCTGTCTTATCCGAAGTGATGGAGAAAAACCATCAATTCTCAGATCCTATTTTACCTTGAAGGTACCCAGCTATTAAGTGACCACCAGTACTGATTCTGTCAATGCCGATCAACAGGAGATGTACTCTCAGATGGGTGATGACCCATCGCTGGACAAATGCCATGGAGAAATTTGGCAAATCCCAAGTATATATCTAAATTCTGGCACAAAGGCTTACTAAGCAAACTCCCATCATTTGGACTGTCTCAGGACTTCTGCAGATGGATTGCCAGCTTCCTGTCTGGATGCACACTATGAGGGATGGTAGACAGCTCCATATCCTCTCCATCGAACTATTGCTGGGGTCCCACAAGGTTCAGTTCTCTCACCAACCATCTTCCTTCTGTATATCAGTGACCTACTTCAATTGATTTCCAACCCAATACACTGCTTGCAGATGACAGCACATTGCACTCCTATCTTTCATTTGACAAACCCTACTCTACACAACTCACTTCCACCCACAGAGCATCAGCCACTATTGCCCTTAATTTTGACCCCCAAGCCATCCTTCAATGGGGGCTCAGATAACCTCATCAACTTCACTAGTAAAAGCCAGTTCTGTCTTATTTCTCACAAAAAGAGAATCATTTTCCCCCAGCATTATTTTTGATAACACTCAAATTCCCAGACAAGATTTCTTTTATTGGAATTACCCTGACATCAAGCCTCTCCTGACATAAACACATCACAACCATTGCATCCTCAACTTCCGAAAAACTAGGATTTCTCTTTTGCTCAAGACGTTACTTCATCTCTAAACAGCTGTCAACCTTATACAAATCACAAATCCACCCAGCTATCAAATACTGCTCTCACATTTGGAGTGGGGCTCCTAAAAGCTCTCTCAAAATGCTTGACTCAATAGAGGAGAGCAATTTGACTGATAAATGACCCATCTCTTACCAACTCGCTCTCCTCACTCTCACATAGACGTTTGGTCTCTGCAATTTGTATATTCTATAAATATTTTCATGGGAAATGTTTATAGAAACAGCATCAATAAATCCCCCACTCTGTACTAAGCCCATTGGAACATGTACAGCTGCTGCCCAACATCCTTTGACAGTACACCTTGAAACTCACAGAACAAGTTTATTTTCCTCCTCCTTCATCCTTGCTATTGCTGTACTGTGGAACAGTCTCCCCCCTGGCATATTTCCCAAGGAATACAACATACAGGCTTTTAAATGAAATGTAAACAAGTTTTTCCTTTCCCAACCCACTACCCATATATATGGTAGTGGGTTGGGAAATGCACTATAGGTTGACCAGCCAAACTCTTGTATATGGGCCCAATATAAAAAATTTAAAAAAAAAGTATTTTGGAGGCTGTTTTTCTTACTTTGGTATTATATATTTTGATTTGGGGGTTGTTATTGTGTGTATTTTTTTTCTATCAGTGGAGAAGATACTCAGTTTTGTTTTTTTTCTTGGTTTATCTGTAATTTAAGTTCCTTTGCCTATCTTTCTGAGCATTTTATTGAATTATTTAGTTTTCAGATTGTTGAGGATTACTGCTTGTGTGCCATATTGGAAGTGTTGTTCAGAATGAAAGAATGAAATCCATAGCTTCTTCAGTCTCCAATCATTTTGTGTTTAGGCTAGATATGAGAGGAGTCGAGCCAAGAAAGAACCTGTTCTTGGTTAGTGAGCAGAATGTTACTAAAGTGAGAGGGGGAGGCAAATTCTTCTGGGAATTAAGGCAGGATTGTGTTTTGATAGCATTAAAATTATCTTTAGAATTTGGTAGAATGCCTTGAATTTGTTATCAGCAAACCTATGAATAGGAGTGGATGCTATTGAGAGGAAATCATTGATGTAGAAAAGCATAAAGCTTTGATTTACTTTTTCTTTGATGGAAATATCAGATGAACAGTGATCATCCATCATGACATGCAGAACGAGCAAAGATGAAGCTGGCCATCCACTCAGTACGATAGGAAACCATAAAATGGTTGGCTGATAAGAAAGGCTATGATTTCAAACTTGATCATGTGTTTTGGAAATATGAAGAGCAACAACATAAGTTTCTCCATATCTTTCCATTATTATTATTACGGGTATCTCCATGGAGTCAGTAGGCTCATCGAACCCAAACTATCAAAACAATATATATCATATCTCTTCTTGAATTCATTTACAAAGAACTCGCAACTGAGACAGGCAATGCATTCCACTCATTCACCACCCTCCAGGCAAAAAACCTTGTTCCCGCACCTTTGTTAACCACACTTTTCCTTAATTTCCAGGGATGACTTCTTGTTCTTCCATCACTATCACACAGCTGAAACATTTCCCTTGCATCAATCTTATAAAAACCTTTTAGTAATTTAAATGTTTCTATCGTATCCCCTCTTCTCTGCCTATCAACCAACCTCTGCAATCCACAAGCTCTCCATCTATCAATGTAGGGAGCATTTTTTACATCACTCACCAACTTAGTCACTTTCCTCTGAACCCTCTCTACAACTTCCTCATCTCCCAGGAATCCAGGTGACCAGACCTGAACACAGGAATCCAAATGTGGAAGTATCAACGCTTTATAAAAGGGAATAATAACCTCTTTATCTCTGGATGTTAGTGTGTTCCTCAATAACCAAATAATCCTATGTGCAATCTTGGACATCTTAGCAATGTGTCACATGAACTTCATCTCCCTATCCACCAACACCCCTAAGTCTCTACCTCATCAATCTTTTGGAGTACCGTTCCATCGATGTAGTACACAGTTGGTAATCTTTTAATCCCAAAATGCATAACTGTACTTTTTTCCACGTTGAACTGACATCCATAACCTTTTGCCCATTTCGCCAGCTTATTTAAATCATCCTGCTAACGCTCAACGTCAGCTTGATTTTTTATTGCGCTACCCAACTTTGCATTATTGGCAAACAACTGAGTATCTTCCTTTAAGCCATTTACTATATCATTTATGTACAAATTAAACAACAATGGCCCAAACACAGAGCCCTGAGGCACACCACTGGTCACCTGCCTCATCTTGGACTCTGCTCCCTCCATACACCATTTTCTGGTATCTCTACATGAGCCATTCTCCTATCCATATCACCAGTTTAGTATCCATCCCCATCTGCTCCAATTTGTGCAACAATATTCCTTGGGGTATCCTGTCAAATGCCTTAGCAAAATCCAAAAGTACCACTACGTAGCCATTTCCTTTGTCCAACTCAGATGTCATTCTATTATAAAAAGTTAATAAATTGCTAAGACAGGATCGACCTTTAACAAAACCATGTTGGCCCTATAGAGTATCATATCCTGATCCATTAATTCTTGAATCTTGTCTTTAACCAACTTTTCCAATTCTTTTACCACCACTCCCGAGATAGCGATTAGTCTGTGATTAACTACCGCAGTTTTAGAGCTACTTTGCCTTCCTTCTACTCCCTAGGGACCATACCAGAGGTTCAAACTTAAGTTAAATAACCAAGTAAGAGGCGTTGACAATTCCTTTGCACATTCATGCAACACCCAAGCTGATATTCCATCTAAACCCACAGCAATGTTTGGATTTAAATTTTGCAATATGCTAAGTACTTCTGATTTATTAACTTCAGTTCTCACATTAGTTATTGCTACAGGTACAGAGATATCCTCACTTGGATGATAGACTTTTGAAAAGTGATCACTCGGTATCTCTACTATTACATTGGAATTTGTCACCTCAATACCATCAGCACCCACCGAAGTTATCCTTCCGAAGTCATTCTTCCTTTTACTTGCCACATAGTGGAAGAACTCTTCGGGATTACCTACCTTGTTTGTCTTCCTGACCATGGGGATACAATCTTATATTGCCTTCCTCAGATACCCACTGATTTTATTCCATGCACTGCTAACATCTTTCCCCTGCAATATGTTCTGCCATGGGATGGCTGCAAGCTCACTCCAAAGCTTGTTATAATTGCCTAACCTATAGCTCCGTATATACCCCTTCTTAAGAGAGAAATCCACAAATTCCATGCCTGTGCCCAAAAATGAGTAAGGTGAGTGAGGAGGTCTGCTATAGAACAAGAATGGCAGAATCCATATTGATGATCACTAATTAACTTATAGATCTTTTGATAGTGAATATGGTGGTTGTTGATGGAAATAGAATGATAGCCTGATAGCTTTGCTCTTCCTTTTTAGGAACAAGCTTGCTTCCATGTTGTTGAACAGATGTCAGATCACTACGACAGCTGGTAAAGGTGATACAGGATTGCTGTGAATCCAAGAGTGTGAAACTCTTATACAACTAAATGGATATCATCTGGGCCAGCAACCTTATTGGTATCAAAGCCAGTGAGTATTTTTCTGGTGTCCTTTTGACAAAAGGATATGGTTTAAGAAAAAGACTGGTGCTAAGAGAGCTGCTTTATCTGTAGGTAGTGTTGCCATTGTTCCATCAGGATGAGGGGGAGAATTAGCTCAAATGTTGTGCCTAGCAATATTTATAGAGGACCTTGAAAGCTGATTGCTATTTGAGTAGAAGACAAGCTTAGTTCATTTGGACCCCCTCACATGATAAATAATTACATGCCCTCTGTCATTTTACTAATTTCTGTCCTCGTCTTTTTTCGTACCCCCCTAGCAGCAACAAGCTTGGGATTTGCATATTTTATATGTAACAGTATACTCCTGTTTTGTGTTGCTTTTTTGTCTCTTCTGTTCTGCTGATATTTATTCTGCAGCATTAAAATTAACACATCTATCTTAAGAGTGACAAAATTTAACCACCAAATATCTTATTGCTCTCATTTGAATCCTTTTTTTTTTTTTAAGTAATGAAGAAATCCATTAGCAGTCAATTTCTACACTACTCAAATTTCAATTAATAAGTGATCAGCAGTTTAGATTCTACTGCTTATCTCTCTGGCATTTGGTTAAATTTAGTATGAAGGCCTGTTATTGCAGGGTTTACCATCTGTCTTTTGCAACTGAGTTATGAGCTACCTATCTGGTTATGCATTATCTGTGTTAAATATTTCTCCCAATCTTTGCAAATAATTCACAAGCTTATTTTTTCACCTACTGTATTCCTTTATATTACAGTAGTATTTCTATTTGAATAAAAATTCAGTCAATAGTTGTATTGGTGACAGTGCACTGTCATCTGCTTTCTGATTTGACAAACCTTATACTACACAAATGAACAAAACCATAAACCTCTTTTTCTATGTTTCATTGAAACATCTTTCTGTGAAAGGAAGAAAAAAGGACTGACACTGGATTTAGAGTTCCTTTCTGCCCAACATGATAGTGATCATAGTGATAGTTCTCTGTTGGTTTGAGCAACATTTAGTGTAAGGATTACAAAACAAAATTATATATGTATATATAATTATTAGCATTTAACTCGCCAGTGGCAGGTTAAATTTTAAATATGAAGATGGTTTTTTAAAACCAAGTTGACAGATTGATTGGACTGTGAGTTGGAATACTACTCTGGATATGCCTTTAGATGGTAGATGAATTTTATTATCGTATGACATTGCTATCCTGTTTATTTGGAGGCCTGTGTGACTTGAAGTTCTGTGTTGGATCTCTAGAGAAGTGTTTTCCAGATTTCTTGGTCCACTCATAGTAGTATGATAGGTTTACAACCGTTTGTGGTGAGATGCTGATAAAAGTAAATTGTGTTAAAAAGTGAAGAGATGCGATTATCAATTTTGGAGGGATGGGGGAGGGGGTTGTATGATACCAATGTCCAAAATTTCATTTAAAAACAGATCAGGGCATAAGCTTTGTTTTGAATATTATCACTGTGCAAAGTGGGTGCAAATGCAACACCTCATTAAACAAGTGACATGAGTTTGTTGGTAAAATACAAATACTAAAATACTAGTGCAAAATTCCTTTTGCACTAGTGTCATGAGCCCAATTTGGATCTGGATATGTAAAGCTCACTGTATAGGCAGCACCAGAATAACAAATCTGACTTTGGATTGGCCAGTTGTTTAGAGGTGTATAAGTATGGAGTACAGGTGGTACTAGTCCGTGCATAATGTGTAATATTTTTTTCGGTCAATTTTTAAACTAAACTTATTATTTTTCAGAATTTTTGTAACTGGCCAGAAGAACATTTTGAAGAAATGGATAGCACTTTAGCGGTACAACAGGTAAATTTTATTCTCATTTTTCTGACACTTTTTAGAAGTCACGTTATTTGTGAACATATACTTACACTGCTTACATGATACAAAGAGGATATGCCTCTTTGTATCATGTAAGCTTCTGATATCTGGCTGGTACATTGACATCCTTCTATTCTGCTCCTTTGTCACTTCGTTTATCTGTTTTTAGATATAATTAGGCATCTTCACTAAAAAATAGTCTAAAGGGCAAGTAAATACTTTTCTATTAAAAATGCAGTTTTCTGTTCCTACCTATTTTCATAGTTTTGGGCTTTTTATTTTGATTTTTTTTATACCAGATTTACAGGAGTTATTCAGTTCAATTATTCCTGGAGACCTTCACTAGATATATTTAAGAATATATCATCTGTATAAATTAAACTTGTTTCATATCTCCAATTTTGTTACTGGATTTCATTTCAATTTTATTCATAATGTTATTCATATAGATGATAAATAACAGTTCAGGAATCGTGCACCTTTCTATTAAAACACCAATCACACCATTTTCCTGGGCCTCATTAAATGTTAACTACAGGCCTAAAAAATTAACTGTAGGCAATATATGGTTCTGTATAATATACCATTTGCATCACATTATTGTAGTGCGTTGAACTTTTTTTTTTTTTTTAAACCTTGAAATCTTATATATATATATACAAAAGGCTCTACTGTTTAGTTCAGACGGCCTGAACAGAGGGATGAGAAACAGTTGAAAAGGATTGTGGAAGGGAAGCTTGGTGAAACTAGATTCAGGCCAAATAGAAGATGTCAGGATCAGATTTTCACTTTACAACAAATAGTCGAGAAATTGTGGGAGTGTAACAAAGATCTGTATTTAAGTTTTGTAGATCTGGAAAAGGAATATGAAAAGGTGCCAAGAGAAAGGCTATTCAAAGGAACTGAAGGAAGTACAATGTAGAATCGTCAGACAAGGATAAACATTATCTTCTCTGTTATTCATTATCTATATGGATCACATTATGAAGGAAAGTGGTATTAAACGTAATGTCAAAATTGGAGATGTTAATGTCAGCGCTTTGCTTCATGCAGATGATTTTATACATCTAAATAAATCTGCTTAAGGGTCAAAGCTGTATAACTGAGAGGAGACCTCCACATAGCCTTTAAAGGAATGTGGAGAACCGACCAGGGGTTTTGACCTAATGTCCAATCCTCACCTTCTCGTGGTGCACCCCGTTGGATATCTACCTGGATACTGAACGAACAAGGATGGACTGGCAATTTGGGATTTAGCCGACCAAATTGTAATTCTTATTGGCTTAGACCAAATTACAAAATGATGGTACAACATGACAAAATTTCATGCTGGCTGGGCCGTCGCCTGGTTAAACAAGGTCCATGTTGTTTTCACCAGTGAACCAGGGTGAACAGCGAAAAGCCAGCTACTGGAACAAATCTGAAAAACACCCCAATTCAACATCACCAGAGTTAAAAATCAGTACTATCAACATAAGAACCCTGGATGGCAAAGAAATGGAGTTAGCTGAGAAATCAGATAAGTACCAGATCGAATTAATAGGGGTGATTTAAACAAAAAAGACAAAAAGTGGTGAGATCTTTCTGACAATAAATACAAAATGTTATATTCAGGCAATGACAATCAAGGAAATGAAGGAGTAGCCATTGTATTCAACATTAAATAAGAGGTTAATCTTCTTGAATGGCAGGCAGTCTCAAGTAGAGTGATGTGGGCAAATATGAGAATGGGGAACTGGACAATGAGACTTATTTGTGCCTATGGTCCCACAGAAGATTCTACTAAGGTAGAAGTGGATGAATTTTTTGAGGATTTAGAGAAAGCATTTGACACAATCAGGCCCGTTTCTACATTTTGTGGGGCCTTGTGAAATGGAAATGGAAAAGCGAGGTTCCTGAAAGTTAGTAACATTTATTGAAATTTTACATGGAAGAATATCTTGTTAATTAATTAAATCAAATATGAAAAATATTTATGCACATAAATAAACAAGTATGCTCTTTAGCATCAATTTAAGTAAAGGGAAAAAATTTGTTAAAAAATAAATGTGTTTGTATGTACATGATATATTATTTTATTATTTGAGTACACATTATCATATAAATATGCCAGAACAATGATTTATTTAATAATATAAATAATAATATAAAAATATGAAAAAATATCCATTTTTACTATAAATAATGAGATATATGTATAACAACTTATAAGATTTAAAAGAAATCTTAATATATTAAATTTTATTTAACCTAATGCTCTTATCAATAAAATCATTTATAACGCTATCAAAATTCAAATTTTTTGCAATTTCATGCTCTATAGATATTATTGCCAGGGACGACAAACGTTCTTGTGACATAGAAGATCGCAAATAGGTTTTTATTCATTTTAATTTGGAAAATGACCTTTCTGCTGATGTAACCATAACTGGACTGGTCAATAATATTTTAAATGTTGTAGTGATATTTGGATAAATATCTGACAAATTATTTGCAATTATGAATTTTAAAATATTAATGTGTGCATCTTCTGGAACAGTATGTCTAAAAATAATTAATTCATTATAAAATTCAGATTCATCAATATCTGTATTTAATTTTTGATACAGTTGTTTGTAGCAAAATTTTAATTCATTTTCTGTCATTTTTCTTATTCATTTCATATCATAAAGAAATCCAAATGATTTTTCGTGAATTTCATACAATTGAAATCTTTTTTTGACAGATTACAGAGCAGTATCTAAAATTACAAAAAAGAAATTTATCCTAAAATTATCTTTGTTATCACCTATGTGTGATTCATCAGACGTTTCATAATCAAAAAATACATTTCCTCGACATACTCGACTTTGTTTAAATTTAATTTCTATTTCTAATAGATTTGACAGTTCTTTAGCAATCTCAAAACAGCTATCAAATCCTGATATTCTCTGCTCTTCAATGTACTGCACTAACTCTTTAATATGCTTAGTTGCTACTCTATGGGAATTTTTGCATTTTGTAATATTTTACTTACTAAATTAACTTTTGACAAAAGCTCATACCAAATTACAAGGCTTAGTATAAACTCAAATGAATCTATTTGTTCATATATTGAAACCACTTCTACTTTGATAGTATCATATGATGCAGTTTTAAATAATTCTTTTAGGACATTTAAAAATTCTGGAATTTGAAAACGTACAGCTCTAACTGATTCTATTCTACATTTCCATCTTGTATCACATAACGGTTTTGGAGTTGATTGTTTAACACATTGCTTTAATATGTCCCAACTTGAAGTTGCGGCAGCAAATAATGTATATATTTTTGTATAACATTAAAACAATTATTCCTATAATTGATTTTGCAACATCCCCTAAAATGAAATTTAATTTGTAACAGGCGCAAGGAGTAATAAAATCCTTTTTCCTTTTCATTTAAAATGTAAGCACGGACTCTCTTATATACTCTTTTCATATTTGCTCCGTTATCATACCTTGCACTCTACAATGTGACAATTTAAGATTTAATTTATGCAAAAGCGATTTCATCATCATCAAATTCCTGCCATGTACCCTCAAGGGGAGTGTACAGGATATGTTAGTACTACATGAAAAAAATTACATCATTACTAACTTCCTATCTACAATTTTACTCCAAATCAGTCTGTTACTTGTCAAGACTCCAACATTATCAGATCTTATATTTAGCTAGTTTTACACACTGTTTAGCTTTCTTACATTTGTCTCTGTATTCTCTAAGAGTACAAGCTGACTTATTTGACAGGAACTTTTGATATGCTTTCTTCCTTTCCTTCACTGCCTCTTTAACTTCCTCTGTCCACCAGGGAGTTCTGATTTTTTTATCCTTGCAGACAACCTCATCACATGCCTCTCTGGCAATATCAATCAGGGTTTTCTTCAAGGCTTGCCACTTAATCTCCACGGTTTGATTCCTGTTCTCAAACTTTTTAATTTTTTCTTCAATCTTTCTGTATGTTAGTCTACAGTTCACATCTGAGAACTGCTCAACTTTTATTCACTTTAAAAACTTTCTTACATGTTATTCTTTTCAATATGAAATTCAATTTTATCCTGCTCAAGACTGAATAGTGATCACTTCCAATTTCAAATTCTCTGTACACTCTGGTGTCCTGCACCAGGGAGAAAACATCACTATCAACAATAACATAGTCAATGAGACTTTTCTTATTCCTTGCCTCTTCTCTCCATGTGAATTTGTGCACATTTTTATGTTGGAACATGGTGTTAGTAATAACCAGTCCATGTCCTGAGCAGAAATCCAACAGATATTTGCCATTATTATTAGCTTTGCTCTTTTCTCCAAATTTTCCCAAAATATTTTTGTATGTCTCACAATCATTTCCTACTCTGCTATTCAGATCCCCCAACAAGGACCAACTTTTCCTTTTTCATTGTGTCAGTTGCTTTTTCTAAAGCATCAAAAAATTCCTCCACTTCTACCTTAGTAGAACCTTCTGTGGGACCATAGGCACAAATAAGCCTCATTGTCCAGTTCCCATTCTCATATTTGCCCACATCACTCTACTTGAGACTGCTTGCCATTCAAGAAGATTAGCCTCGTATTTTGTGTTGAATACTATGGCTACTCCTTCTTTTCCTTGATTGTCATTGCCTGAATATAACATTTTGTATTTATTGCTCAGAAAGATCTCACCAGTTTTTGTGTTTTTTTTTTTCAGTCACCCCTATTATGTCGATCTGGTACTTATCTAATTCCTCAGCTAGCTCCATTTCTTTGCCATTCAAGCTTCTTATGTTGATAGTACCGATCTTTAACTCTGGTGATGTTGAGTTGGGGTTTGTTTTCAGATTTGTTCCAGTTGCTGACTTTTTGCTGTACGCCCTGTTTCCCTGGCGAAAACAACGGGGGCCTTGTTTAACCGGGCGACACCCCAGCTGGCATGAAATTTTTTTTATGTTGTACCATCATTTTGTATATTGGTTTAACCAATAAGAATACAATTTGGTGGGCTAAATCCCAAATTGCCAGCCCATCCTCGTTCATTCAGTATCCAAGTAGATACCCAACAGGGTGCACCACGAGAAGGTGAGGATTGGACATTAGCTCAGAAGCCCTGGTCGGTTCTCCGCATTCCCTTAAAGGCTATGTGGAGGTCTCCTCTCAGTTATACAGCTCTGACCCTTAAGCACCCCAAGTGATTTTATATTTTCATATATACCTTTACCAGTAGTGTCATTAGTTGTTAAAAACTTCGAAAAGTGTTCACGAATTTCAGTATCAGCTCCAAATATATGTAAAAAATTCTAAAAATTACTGAAATTTGCTCCTGGTGACTAACATCAGGAGTACAATTGAGAATTATCGAATAGTACTTTGCCTGTCATATCATATTTACAATATTTTGTTGAATTTCGGTTCCCATATCAACAGTTAATTCATTTTGCACAATGGGTGATGGATACGAATTTTGTTTCTTACCTATAATTTTTTTTCCCGAACATCGCATTAAATGATCTTTTAAAAGTGGATCAAATTCTGCAATTAATTCTATGATTCCAAAAAAATTACCATTACGAGCTGTATACAAAGCGTCAAAATTATGTTCCGATAAATAAAGAATTGCTGCTATTATTCATTTAAAAACATTTCTTAACCATTCTGCTTCAAATTTTATGACATTTTGGTTTGCCTGATCAATTGTATTGTGATTTTTTTTAATTACATTCCATTTGTATCCATGAATACTTGCATTTCATGTGCACTGGATTTCGTTCGTGTGACTTTAATCTTTCACTTACATGTCGCCAATCAGAAAAGCCATTGTTAGATAAAAAAATTATCATCAGAAGAAAATAATTTGCAACAAAAACAAAAAACAGAGTTGGAAGAGTTTGAATATATAAGCCATCTTCTGTTTTGCTTCTCTCTGTTTGCAATTGTCCTAACATAGTGAGCTGTGGAAAAACACCTTGTTGTCATCTTTTGGAAAATCATTTTCAGTCGTACAACGGTGGACCACGTTGTACAATTTGTGTTAGTGTTGCGTTGTTCAAAATTTTGGGCCATGTTGCTGGATCATCAATAGTAAATAGTTCACCTTTCTTTGATGTCTCAGTTAGGATCTTCAATACTCGTTGTTTGACCAAACGCGTCATGTTCTTCGCTTCCTTTGAGTATTTCAGAACTCTCATTATTAATTAATGTTGAAGACGAAGAACTGTTTGTAGTTATTTCAGAACTCCTGTTATCAACTGATATATCTGAACAAATATATGAGTTCAACTTCATAAATTTAAGCAGTTAATTTCTTTGACGATCCTCAGCCGCTTCTTTTTCTAGTTTTCGTTTTTCATGCCCACTTGTGTATTTTCTTCCATAATAATCTCTCTCATGACTAGTCATACTCTAGAATTAACTACGATAGATTTAATTATAAAATAAGTTAATAAATTAAAACAAAATTACTAACCTGATAAATAAAATATATCTAAAATAGATAATATAAGAAAATAAATAAATCTAATATAGATTGAAAACTGCTATTGAAGAAAAATTCTGATGTCGGATAACCTAAAACCAGATTACAAAATATATTTTTAATGATGTTTTGCAAATAATGTCACATAAAAAAATTACCATGACAGTACGTGTAGATACTTAGTTGTTCATAAAATCATAAACTAAAATCAAAAACCTTCTTAAAATTATTGAAAACACCTGTTTTAAAATACACTTCCCTATTTAATACTATTTGTTGAACGATATTGTTACATATCTTAGAGTAGTTTCAAATACTACCGCTCTAGCACTACGATCTTATTTCGCTTACTATAACAACAATAGTTGGTTGTAAAATTATATACATATATTTTTCTATATAATAATATTTTTATATAATAATTTTAAAAAAATTGATCGATTTTCTTTTTTCAATTTTTTGCACTTTGCGGGGCCCTGTGCCATCGCACACCCATGAATACGGCCTTGGACACAAAAAGGAAAAGTCGGTCCTTGTTTGGGAGATCTAAATTGCAGTGGAAAATGATTGTCAGACATACAAAAATATATTGGGAAAATTTGGAGAAAAGAGCAAAGCTAATAATAACGGGAAATATCTATTGGATTTCTGCTCAGGACACCAACTGGTTATTACTAACACCATGTTCCAACATAAAAATGTGCATAAATTCACATGGAGAGAAGAGGCAAGGAATAAGAAAAGTCTCATTGACTATGTTATTATTGATAGTGATGTTTTCTCCCTTGTGCAGGACACCAGAGTGTACAGAAGATTTGAAATTGCAAGTGATCACTATTTAGTTTTGAGCAGAATAAAATTGAATTTCATATTGCGAAGGATAACCTGTAAGAAAGTTTTAAAGCAAATAAAAGTTGAACATATCTCAGATGTGAACTGTAGACTAAAATACACAAAGATTATTGGAGAGAAAATGAAAGAGTTTGAGAACAGGAACCAAACTTTAGAGATTCAGTGGCCTTGAAGAAAATCTTGATTGATTCAGCCAGAGAGGCATGTGGTGAGGTTGTCTGCAAGGATAGAAAAATTAGAACTCCATGGTGAACACAGGAAGTTAAAGAGGCAGTGAAGGAAAAGAAGAAAGCATATCAAAAGTTCCTGTCAAATAAGTCAGCTTGTACTCTTAGAGAATACAGAGACAAATGTAAGAAAGCGAAACACTGTGTAAAACTAGCTAAACAAAAGTCATGGGAGGACTTTGGCAACAACATAGAAAATAAATATCAAGAAGGTGGCAAAATATTTTGGAAGTTGTTGAAGAAGCTTAGAAATGGAGGAAAGAGTACTGTAAAAGGAGTTAGAGATGATAAAGGTGACATGAAAATTGGAGAAAAAGATATTCTTGAAGTATGGAGTAATTACTTCGAGAAATTGCTACATGAAACAAGCAGTGATAGCACAGTGGTAAAAAAACAGACAACTGGCATACAGTCAGGAATACAGATATCCATACTTGAAGTAGAAAAATCCACCAAAGACCTGAAATGTGGAAAGGCAGCAGGAGTAGATGATATTCGACCAGAAATGCTGAAGTATGG
The DNA here is from genome assembly GCF_054136105.1 of Typopeltis vanoorti. Lineage (NCBI taxonomy): Eukaryota > Metazoa > Arthropoda > Arachnida > Uropygi > Thelyphonidae > Typopeltis > Typopeltis vanoorti. Next base: position 41,720,591 of record NC_143554.1, read on the forward strand.
TGGTATAAAAGTCTTGCAGTGGCTGCACTGTATAGTTCAGAAACCCTGGACAGAGGGACGAATTCCTGGTGATTGGAGTAGAGCTCTAATAGTACCCATATACAAAAAGTGAAATAAAACCTAATGTGAGAATAACAGAGGTATTTCCCTAGTGAGTTTTCCTGGCAAGATCTATGCAAGTATACTTGAGAAATGGTTGAGAAAAATTGTGGAAGAAAAGCTTGGTGAAGAACAAGCTGGATTCCGGCCAAATAGAGGCTGTCAGAATTAGATCTTCACTTTACGACAGATAGTGGAGAAATCATGGGAATATAACAAAGATCTTTATTTGAGTTTTGTAGATCTGGTAAAGGCATATGATAAGGTGCCAAGAGAGAAGCCTATTCAATATGCTACAGTTATATGGTGTCAATGGGGCATTATATCAAGCAATACTTAAGTCTTTGAGTTGTAAATCAGCAGTTAGAATTGATGGAAGTACGGGAAGATGGTTTAATGTTAAATCTGGTGTGAGACAAGGATGTACATTATCCCCTCTGTTATTCATTATCTATATGGATCACATTATGAAGGAAAGTGGTATTAAACATGATATCAAAATTGGAGATGTTAATGTCAGCTCTTTGCTTTATGCAGATAATATTATTCTTCTAAATAAATCCGCTACAAGTCTGCAAGATTCTCTGACTAAATTGAATAACTGTTGTACTAGATATGGTATGATGGTCAGCAATAAAAAGACAAAGACAATGAAAATAGGCAGAATCGTTGAAAATGTCAACTGTGTTGTGAACAGGGAACCTGTGGAACAAGTAAAACATTTCTGCTACTTAGGCACGATTTTTAGCGAAGATGGTAAATTAAATATGGAAATAGACAACAGAATCAATAAAGCTGGTATAGTAGGAAGTCATTTGAATAAATTCATATGGAATAAGAGAGAAATTAGTCCGAACACTAAATTAGTTGTATACAAGAGTGTACAATGATTGGCTGTATACAAGAGTGTATACAGCCAATGATTAAATTCAAACCAGTTTTAACTTGTTTATCTGAGAGCTGGGTCAGAAGTAAAACACTTGACCAAAGACTAGAGATGAGAATCCTGAGAAAGATTAGAGGCATGAACAGATGGCATCAATGGCAATATCATATTAAAAACAAGGATTTTAGGAAAGAACTTGACGTTGTCGGCATCCAGGAATGCGTTAGCAGAACTAATGTCAGGTGGTATGGTCATTTAAACAGAATGGGCGAATAAAGATTGGCAAAACAAGTATTCTCTGTCAGATTGGCAAGAAAACGACCCAGAGGAAGACCAAGATATAGGTGGATTGATACGGAACAAAGTGTCTTAGACGACAGAAATATAAGATCAGGTAATATTGGAGTCTTGACAAGTAACAGACTGATCTGGAGGAAAATTGTAGACATGAAAAATTTACATCATTACTAACTTCCTATCTACAATTTTCCTCCAGACCTGTACACCCCCTTGAGGGTACATGGCAGGAATTTGATGATGATGAAATAAATCTGCTACAAGTCTGCAAGATACCCTGACTAAATTATATTTGTAATAAATTTGGTATGAAATCAGCAATAGGAAGACAAAGACGGTGAAAATTTCTTCTGCCTATTTATTACTTTGTCTTGCTATCAATTGCATTGTGAATGGACAACCTATAGAACAAGTAAAACACTTTATCCACTTAAGTACAATTTTTAGTGAAGGTGATAAATTGAATATGGAAATAGGCAACAGAATCAACAAAGCTGGCATGGCAGAAAGTCAACTAAATAAATTAATATAGAATCAGAGAAAAATTAGTCTTAACACTAAATTAACTGTATGCAAAACAGTGTTCAAACTAGTTTTAACTTATGGATCTGAGAGCTGGGTTAGAAATAAAACACTTGACCAAAGACTAGAGACCACAGTTATGAGAGTCCTAATCTCAGGTGGTATGGTCACTTAAACAGAACGGTAGAGAAAAGATTAGCCAAACAAGTGTTCTCTGCCAGGTTAGCAGGAAAAAGATCCAGAGGAAGACTTAAAGACGTACAGTTGGATGATACAGTAAAAAGTGCCTTAGAAGACTGAAATATAAGATCTGATAATTTTGGAGTCTTGACAGATAACAGATCGATTTGGAGAAAAATTGTTGATAGGAAGTTAGTAAGTGCAAGTTTCTCATGTAGTACTATCATAATATCCTATACACTCCTTGAGGGTTATATGTCAGAAAGTTAATGATGTTATTTCAAAATTATTGAAAATACAGAAGTCTAAAAGTTCTTGACCACAATTATTCATGGAAATTTCTCTATATTTGCCTAAAGTATCTGGGATTTGATTATTTCCAACTCTAGCATGAGATCTCGTGAGCAAGTCAACTCAATGTCATCCAACTCTTGGTTAGATGTCTTATTAGAATATGCTGCATCTACTTATCTCCCAGTGCAGATATCTCACAATGATCTTTGATAACTTCATATTATAGTTTACTGCCTCTATACTTTTAATGAGAGATATAAATGAATACAATACTCTATTGGTAGTGCTCGACAGCATTAATCTCTTAAACACAGGAAGCAGCACCTGTTCTTCCATTTACCTACCTCAACATTCGCTGCCTCAGACTTAACTGTCTGCTTATCCTCCCTCTTGCCGCTATTTAAGTGGGAAATTGATAACTTGTATGGGAATGACCATTTCACTGTGAAATCCACCTTTCTTCATGGGCAACCATGTACTACATCAATGATGTCATGATTGTAAAATGAACAAGCTGACTGGTTCATGATTCTAGCAGAATTTTATTCAGTTATAACGAACTCATCTCTTATTATTGCCTCAAGTGCAATGCCTAAAACATAGTCAATTTCCACTTTTCCCTAAACCAGAGTGGAAAAGCTAATTAATTACACAGCAGCTGTGACGCCCAGAACAAAGCCTGGAGCATTTTCCACAGATATCCCATTGACTGCAAACCTGATTGCTTTCAAACATGCTTGTGCAACATATGACTGTCATCAAAGCCAAAAGGAATCCCAGATCCAATACTCATCTCTATAACCAGATCAACCAACACAAAACAAGTCTTGGATAAAATCCAGAATATGAAGGATAAATAAGTCACTCATCCACTTATGATTCTTGAACATAGGAAGTTAGTAATGGTTATTAGTTATTTAGTATATGATATATAATAGTTAGTAATGGTTAGTTAGTAATTGGCTAGAAGTTGATAGTGCATGGGAGGCGGTAAAGAAGTGTTTGCATGAAGCAATGGCTGACTCTATACCTAGAGTCCGAATAATAAATCAAGTAGGGGTTAAATGGATGAATAACACTATTAAGCTTGAGCTACAAAAAAAGAAACAACTATGGAGGGAATTTAAGGAGAAAGGTGACCTGCAGGCCAGAAGGGTAACAAGTGTGGTAAGAAAAGCAAAAAAGGATTATGAAAGAACATTGGCCATGCAGGATAAAGAGAATCCTAAACAGTTTTTTCGATGTGTTGCAAGTAAAAGAAAAAATGTATATGGCAGAATGATTAAAGAATGCCGATGGTAGGGAGGTAACCGAATCAGCTGATATGGTTGAATTACTGAGCGAGCACTTCGCAAGAATATATCTTCCAGGTGGTGACATTGCAGAAATGAATGAACCAATAGATTATACGGGGAATTGTGGTGAATGAAGTGGTAGTCTATTGCAAAACCTCAATGTCAATACATCTGTGGGATTGGATAGTATACCAGCTCGTGTCATACGTGAAGCGGCTAAAGAATTGTCAGTACCCTTGACCATTTTGTTTAATTTGAGCCTCGGGTCTGGGTCAGTCCCAAGGAGGTGGAAAGAGAGGGAAAATAGTTCTGCTGCATAAAGGTGGTTCCAAGGCTGCTATTGGAACCGGCCAATCAGCATAACAGGAATCGTTATAGGTCTTGGAGAAAATAGTCAAGAGGAAAATACAAGATTGGATAGATGAAAATGGGATACTGTATCGGCGACAGCATGGTTATGTGAAGGGTAGGTCATGCCTCAGTAACTTGCTCATGTATTATAACACAGTGACGGCTGAACTGGATAAGGGTAATGGGTTTACAGTGATTCTACTGGACCTTGCTAAGGCCTTTGACAGGATACCACATGGCATTCTAATCAGTAAAATGCAGCATATGGGGATGGATATAGGGTTGGTGAGATGGATAGGAGGGTGGTTGATGGAGAGATACCAGAGAGTGGTTTATTCAGGAGTGGAGTCGAAAAGATGGCTTGTGACTAGTGGTGTGCCGTAGGGTTCTGTTCTTGGACCACTACTTTTCAATTTGTTCATTAACGATATAGGAAACGATCTGAGAGGGAGTGTTCACTTGTTTGTAGATGATGCAAAGTTGGGTAGAGCAATTGTGAGTGCACAGAATGTCAAAATTTTGCAGGATGATTTGGATAGTTTGGAGGACTGGGCTAGGGAAAATGGATGTCAATTTAATGTGGCAAAGTGTAAGCTTATGCATTTTGGAGTGAAAAGATTAGCAGCAGTATATCACATTGGTGGAACCGTACTCCAGGAGATTGATGAGGCCAGGGATTTGAGAGTGTTGGTGGATAGGGAGTTGAAGCTTAGAGGGGCACATTGCAAAAGTGGCCAAAACAGCTCATCAAATCACTTGGTTGCTGAAAAATACTTTAACAAGCAGAGACAAACAAGTTATTGTTCCTGTATATCGAGCCTTGATAAGACCCCATCTAGACTACTGTGCCCAGATATGGGCACCAGGGTTTCTTCTTGATGGGAAGGAGGTGGAGAGGATTCAGAGACGAGTGACCAAGATGATAGCAGGTCTGTGGAATGAACCTTATGAGAAAAGGTTGAAGATTTGTAAGTTGCAAAAATTAGTTGATAGGCAGAAAAGGGGTGATATGATTGAGACATTCAACTTACTGAAGGGTTTCTATAGGATTAATCCAGAAGATATTTTTGAGAATAGGATTGGTGGTGGGAGCACTAGGGGCCATACATGGCCATACATGGGCAAATGAGTGTGGTTAGCAGGGGTGTTAAAACTAGGTTTTTTACTTGGAGAGTGGTGAATGAGTGGAATAAGCTGCCAGAGTCTGTTGTGGGTGCTATGACCGTGAATGAGTTCAAGGCGAGGTATGATGGATACTGTGTGAATGTCGAATAGTTGCTCTTGACATTGATGTTAGGGCCTCCTTCGATGAGTCTGTCGACTCCTTGCAGTTGCCCGAGATGATGATAATAATGGATGTTTGTTTGCTGACCCAGGAGTAATTGGTAATACTCTTGGGGAGATTTTGCCAAATCATCAGGTATGTCTTCTTACTCCTTAAGTTCCTGCCCCCCCCCCCCCAAAAAAAAAGCAAAGCAGAAAAACATCAAATACTCTTCTCTTCAAACAGTGTGGAAAATTAACACATCAGTTCACAGAACAAGAACTAAAAGCTGTCTTGCTTAAATGTCATCCAACTGCTGTCCCATTGATCAGCTACCCTACCTATTGAACAGAATTTTCTGGGAGGATGTGTTTCCTGAACATGTTCAAAAGCAGACAACACTGTCTAGAGATTTTGGAATATTGAAAGACCTGCAACTGTGATCTCAAAAGGAATATCTCCCATTTTATGAAAACCTTTCTATCCAACTGAACCTTCCAGGTTTCATTGGGAATCACTCTCCTGAACCATACACCCAAGAGTCATAAAAGGTTCAGTCAGTGTGTTGTGTTTTTTTTTGCATTCAAAAGGTAGTTATATGATTGCCTTTCTTAAGTCATGGGAAAGATCAAAAAATTTCAGTAAACTACCAACCATTTGCTCTGACTCTGTGAATCAAAAAATGATTAACTTTGATCTTTTACAGTTTCTGAAGAAAAATACCTTTTTTTTCCAAAACGGTCTCTGGCTCGCACAAATGTCACTCAGCAGCTGGTCATCTATTCTGACTTTAAGCATCCATTAGAGACGCATTTCTTAAACACAAGCACTTAGTATCAGAAGGAATCTCTCCCTTTTTATGAAGAACTTTCTATCCAACTTAAACCAAGGGGAGGAAGTCCTGAAAGGTTCGGTCTGAAGTGTCACGCTTTTTTTGCAATCAAAGTCACCTCAATAACTGAGTAATGCCCTCAGTTCCAGCCATAAGTAATGCCCTCTAATTGGATGACTTCATGATTCTCTGTTATTCATACATTGTGAAGGTTATAGAAAGACAGCTGCAGCAAGCCATTGACCTTGTTTCAAAATGCACACTTGCAGATGAATTAGATTTTCAATCCAGAAGACTCTTTGCATGCATTCCAAAAATGTGGTATTTTTCCTGATCTCCTGAACAAAGACTAGAAAACTTTAAACCCTGTTGCAGCAGAAGCTACATTCTTGCGGCTCATATTTGACAAAAAAAAATTCTGTTATATACCAGTTGTATAGCAAGTGCCACAAGTATTAAGCATACTTTGTTGAGCATATCCTAGCTTTCACTTCTTGGGGTGCCTACAGATGTTCTTTGCTCGGCTTGTATTGCACACTTATCAGATTAAAACTTGAGTCTCAGGTCTTATCCCCCTCTTCCAGAAATAGCATGCTGTAGTGGTTGGATTCTGTTCACTATCAGTCAGAATTTCAACTGGAGCATTTTGTACTTCATAATTCTTAATCTTTGTTAAAGTAAATGAACCTTTCTGTCTTTTCCCTCTTTACTTACTCTGTTCCAAGTGTTTATAGAGTTCCTTGTTTTTGCAAATAATCATATGACCAAACTGGGAGGTCTGTAATAATTATGTTCAATCAGGTCTAGCTGATCATGCCTTTGATACCTGGCACAGAATCAAATGTAAAAAACTACTATGCTTCACCACAACAAATACAAACTTGAAAGATTTTTTTTTTTAGAATAGGCAACATTTAAAAAAAATAAAATAAAATAAAACCTTAATCTAAATAAATATGGTTGTGTTAAACTTCCCAAGATTTCAGAAATTTTAACTTTTAGGCTTACTGTCCAACAACATCCATAGAGGGCAACCATCATAGGACCAGGCTTCCAGTCTTCACTCACTTGTTTTGTGTGTGCTTTTACAATTTTAAGATTTTATCCCTGATGTCTCTGTGACAGAGACAAAATGTAGAATCCATTAAACTCCTATTTAATTATAACATCAATATTAATAAAATCATTTTGTGAGGTTTAGAGTTACAATTTTCTATTGTTTAAACAACTTTTATTCTTGAAGTTTATTACAAAGTAATGCTAATGTTCATTGATGTTTCATGATAATGACAGAGCCCTAACACATGGAGTTAGTCTCGACTTAGATTTCATTTCAGCAGATAACTCAGTCATCTTTTTGTATTATAGATGAACTGTATAATAAATGTTTTTCCTTACCTCAGAGTTTATTTTGCATTTTGTTGGTCCTCTCTAAAAATGAACTTCATAAGTATGTGCATTTCTCCATGAATCAGTGCAATTCATTATCAAATGCTGTGAAGTGTGTAGTTTGTTATTCAAATAAAATATTATTTTTAGAAGAGAGAAAAGAAAGTTGAGAAATGGTAGATTTTTCTGTTCTTTTAACAGTGAAAGATCATTCGCTGGAAAGTATAAATCTGAAGAAGACATCTTTATTATTTTAAAGGTTAAAACTTCATTTTAATTAAAACTTAACATCAAAGTAAATACACAATGAATGCTTAAGTTTTAAGCATAAAACTGAACAATCTGAATTCTGTATGTCACTGTTATTTCGTCTGACATTTTAGAATTCAGATTGTTCAGTTTTATACTTGCCCCTTTAATGTGACCAGCATTTCAATTTTGTTACTCTAGAAGATCTAAGTAAAAAAAAATCTGTGTATGTTAATAAAAAAAGATTATAATCCATCTGTTACTGTTTCTTTAAGAAGTGTTTAGAATACTAATTAAGTCCATATTATTACTAACTTCCTCTTAGTAATTTTCTTGTCAGATTTCCATACTGTAAACTCTTAGATTTCAATCTCATCAGGTACTAAATTTTTCCTGGCATCAGACATCTGTTTGCAAACCTTTAGAGCCTCCATAGTTCATTTAGTATTGATAATGCCCATTAGTTGGAAAGACCTTTTCCAACCAGTTGGTATTGGTTGAAAATCAGGAAACCAGAACCAGGTTAAAATTAAAGATATGAGAAAAGAACAACTTTACATTGTTTGTATTTCTTTATTTTTAATATGATTCTGCCATTGATTCCATTTGTTTGCTCCCTTAGCTTTTATTAGTACCTATATATGTGGTCACATAAACCAACACTCAGATCCATTTTTATTGTAGGTTCCCCATTGAGATTGCAGTTTTTTTTTTCATGACCCTGCCTGTTTTCATGCCAAATTTGTTATGTTATCCAGTGTATTTCTGAAGACTTGTACTGGAATTATTTAAGAATATTACATCTGCACAAAGTAAAGAGCTGCATTGTATATTTTGAGATCAGATGTAATTGCATATAATTCAATTGGAAATATTCACTCTTGTGTTACTAATTTTATGTCAAACTGTCTTTTATGTACGTCCTTCAATCGTAACTGCTCAATTCTAACATAAGTAAAGGTAATGTTGTTGATTTTATAATGTCCCATTTACACCTCATGATTATATCAGCTTGCACAGCTTTTTCTTTTGTCACCTTGTCATATACCTTTCTCATCTCTGCCAAACTTAAATACCGATCCTTGTTATAATCCCATGTTTCCTTGACATTTATAAAGTAAAAATTTTATTTCTGACAATCCTTATTTAGCCAGAATCTAGCTTGTTTCTTCTACAATTTTTCTTACCTTCTTCTTAGGTATACTTACATTAACCTTGCCTGGAATGCTCTATAAGGAAATTCTTCTATATTCTTCTCCTGTTCAGAACTAAGTGTGGATCATTTCCTCTTTCAAATCTTCATATACTTCTGTATTGAAAACCAGTGTAGTGACTATCAGTAATAATAGTGAGACATTCCTGTTCTTGTTTGCTCTCCATGTGAATTTCTGCAATACCTTTATGTTGGAACATGTTAGTTGGACTGGTCATTATCCTGTACAGAAATCTAGTAGGCACTTCCTCTTATTAATTTTTGCTCTTTTCAAATTTTCCTAAAACATGTTGATATTTTTAGATTCATTTCATTCTTTAGTTACGTCTATCCAAAATCCTCTTATCCTTGCATATCAGCTGCCCTCTCCAGTGACACAAAATTACCCAACTGTCAATTTCTGTGGGATCTGGCATATCTCATTTTTCCATTTCCCTTTTGAAATTTTCCTACATCATTCTGCTAGAAATTAAGCGGCAATTATAATCAAGTGTTATTATAATTACTGCTTCCTTTTCCTGATCATTGTTGCCTAAATGTAGCATTTTAGATGCATGTCATAGTTTATCTTTAAATTGTGTTAACTATCTGTGTAGAAATACAATTTAACTCTACTAGCCAGAAGGGGGGGGGGGGGAGTTCTCCCACAATTTCAGTCTACTTTATGTAAATATTGTTATAGATGGTGTTAAAAAAAAATCAAAAAACTAAATGTCATAACAAAACAGAAGAGTGGATTTATTTAGGTAAATTGATATGGTTTTATGATACTCATTCACAGGATCCAGTCTTTGACTAGTCTATGCAAGATATTTTTTTTTAAATAACAGGATTAAAAAGAATCTGTATTATGTAAAATTTTCACACATTTAATTACACCAAGCTAATTCATGGTGCGAGCTGTGAAAATCAGCTTAGGAAAATACTCATTACAGTTGCCCACCTAATTAAGGAATAAAGGGGTTCGAATAATAAGATATATAGATGTACTGCAGTATTTAATTAGATTGTGCCAATTTTAATTTTTGTGTTTATAATTATCAATTTATTTTTTGATGAAATTATATTGTAAGGAAAGAATAAAAAAGGGAAAAGGAAAAATACAATTTCTTTTTTTAAAGAATAGATTTTGTATTACATATGTCATTCATACTTGTATATACATGTAGGTTTAATATTGAACTAAATAAATGCATTGATTTTATTAATATTTATTAAAATGATTGACCTAAATTAAACTAAATGAATGCATTGATTTTTTTTTATTATTATTAATGTTTATTTAAAATGATTGATTGGGGTTCTTAAGGGTCACATCTGTATAACTGAGAGGAGACCTGAATGCAGAGAACTGATCAAGGCTTCTAACCTGATGTCCAGTCCTCGCCTGTGATACACCCTATTCGGTATCTACCTGGATACTGAACGAATGAGAATGGACTGGCAATTTGGGATTTAGCCTACCAAATTGTATTCTTATTGGCTTAAACAATAATATAAAATGCTGATAAAACATGACAGAATTTCATGCAAGCTGGGGTGTCGCCCAGTTAAACAAGGCCCCTGTTGTTTTCACCAGGGAACCAGTATGAAGAGCGGAAAGTCAGCTACTGGAACAAATCCTGAAACACACCCCAACTCGACATCACCAGATCGGTACTATCAACATAAAAAACCTGAATGGCAAAGAAATGGAGCTAGCTGGATTTGAATTGAATAAGTATGAAACTGACATAATAGGGTGACAAACAAAAAAGACGAAAGCTGGCGAGATCTTTCTGAGCAGTAAATACAAAATGTTATATTCAGGCGATGAAAGTCAAGGAAAAGGAGTAGCCATAATATTCAAAACTAAATACGAGGTAATCTTCTTGAATGGCAGGCAATATCAAGTAGAGTGATGTGGACAAATATCAGAATAGGAAACTGGACAGTGAGACATATTTGTCCATATGGTCCCACAGAAGGTTCTACTAAGATAGAAGTAGAGGAATTTTTTGAGCCTAGGCTTTAGAGAAAGCAACTGACACAATGAAAAGGAAAAGTTGGTCTTTGTTGATTATCTAAATAGCAGAGTAGGAAATGATTGTCAGATATAGGGAAAATTTGGAGAAAAGAGCAAAGCTAATAATAATGGCAAATACCTATTGGATTTCTGCTCAGGACTATGGACTGATTATTACTAACACAGTGTTCCAACATAAAAATGTGCACAAATTGACATGAAGAGAAGAAGCAAGGAATAAAAAAAGTCTCGTTGATAGTGATGTTTTTTCACTGGTGCAGGAGTAAAGTGTACTGAGGATTTGAAATTGGAAGTGATAGTTTTGAGCAGGATAAAATTGAATTTCATATTGAAAAGTGTGTAAGAAATAAATAAAATAAACTTTTATTTGCTTTAAAATAAAATTGGGTATAAAAAAAAAAAAAGTTGGGTATCTACTTTGATACTGAACGAACGAGGATAGGCTGGCAATTTGCGATTTAGCCGACCAAATTGTATTCTTATTGGTTAAACCAAAATAAAAATGATGGTACAACATGACAAAATTTCATGCCGGCTGGGGCGTCGCCCGGTTACACAAGGCCCCCGTTGTTTTCGCCAGGGCACCAGGGCGAACAGCGAAAAGTCAGCTACTGGAACAAATCTGAAAACAAACCCCAACTCAATATCACCAGAGTTAAAGATCGGTACTATCAACATAAGAAGCTTGAATGGCAAAGAAATGGAGCTAGCTGAGGAATAAGATAAGTACCAGATGGACATAATAGGGGTGACTGAAACAAAAATCACAAAAACTGGTGAGATCTTTCTGAGCAATAAATACAAAATGTTATATTCAGGCAATGACAATCAAGGAAAAGAAGGAGTAGCCATAGTATTCAACACAAAATACGAGGTTAATCTTCTTGAATGGAAGGCAGTCTCAAGTAGAGTAATGTGGGCAAATATGAGAATGGGGAACTGGACAATGAGACTTATTTGTGCCTATGGTCCCACAGAAGGTTCTACTAAGGTAGAAGTGGAGGAATTTTTTGACGCTTTAGAAAAAGCAACTGACACAATGAAAAAGGAAAAGTAGATCCTTGTTGGGGATCTAAATAGCAGAGTAGGAAATGATTGTGAGACATACAAAAATATTTTGGGAAAATTTGGAGAAAAGAGCAAAGCTAATAATAATGGCAAATATCTGTTGGATTTCTGCTCAGGACATGAACTGGTTACTACTAGCACCATGTTCCAACATAAAAATGTGCACAAATTCACATGGAGAGAAGAGGCTAGGAATAAGAAAAGTCTCTCCTTGACTATGTTATTGTTGATAGTGATGTTTTTTCCCTGGTGCAGGACACCAGAGTGTACAGAGGATTTGAAATTGGAAGTGATCACTATTTAGTCTTGAGCAGGATAAAATTGAATTTCATATTGAAAAGAATAACATGTAAGAAAGTATTAAAGCGAATAAAAGTTGAGCAGCTCTCAGATGTGAACTGTAGACTAAAATACAGAAAGATTATTGAAAAGAAAATGAAAGAGTTTGAGAACAGGAATCAAACCTTGGAGATTCAGTGGCAAACTCTGAAGAAAACGTTGATTGATTCTGCCAGAGAGGCATGTGGTGAGGTTGTGTGCAAGGATAAAAAAATCAGAACTCCCTGGTGGACACAGGAAGTTAAAGAGGCAGTGAATGAAAAGAAGAAAGCATATCAAAAGTTCCTGGCAAATAAGTCAGCTTTTACTCTTAAAGAATACAGAGACAAATGTAAGAAAGCTAAACAGTGTGTAAAACTAGCTAAACAAAAGTCATGGGAGGACTTTGCCAAAAATATAGAAAATAAATATCAAGAAGGTGGCAAAATATTCTGGAGGTTGTTGAAGAAGCTTAGGACTGGAGAAAAGAGTGCTGTAAAAGGAGTTAGAGATGATAAAGGTGATATGAAAACGTGAGAAAAAGATATCCTGGAAGTATGGAGTAATTACTTTGAAAAACAAGCAGTGATGACAACACAGTGGTAAAAAAACACTCACCAGGCATGCAGTCAGGAATACATATCCATACTTGAAGTAGAAAAAGCCATCAAAGGCTTGAAATGTGGAAAGGCAGCAGGAGTAGATGATATTCGACCAGAAATGCTGAAATATGGTGGTATAAGAGTCAGTGGCTGCACTGCATAGTACAGAAAGACTGGACAGAGGGACGAATTCCCGATGATTGGAGTAGAGCTCTCATAGTACCCATATATAAAAAGGGAAATAAAATTGAATGTGAGAATTACAGAGGTGTTTCCCTACTGAGTGTTCCTGGCAAGATCTATGCAAGTATACTTAGGAAACAGTTGAGAAGGATTGTGGAAGAAAAGCTTGGTGAAGAACAAGCTGGATTCAGGCCAGATAGAGGCTGTCAGGATCAGATCTTCACTTTACGACAAACAGTCGAGTAAGCATGGGAATATAACAGAGATCTGTATTTAAGTTTTGTCGATTTGTAAAAGACATATGACAAGGTGCCAAGAGAGAAGCTATTCAGTACGCTTCAGTTATATGGTGTCAATGGGGCATTATATTAAGCAATACTTTGTCTTTATTTGAGTTGTAAGTCAACAGTTAGAATTGAAGGAAGTACAGGAAGATGGTTTAATTTTAAATCTGGTGTGAGACAAGGATGTACATTATCCCCTTTGTTATTCATTATCTATATGGATCACATTATTTAGGAAAGTGGTATTAAACCTGATATCAAATTGAAGATGTTAATGTCAGCTCTTTGCTTTATGCGGATGATGTTATACTTCTAAATAAATCTGCTACAAGTCTGCAAGATTCTCTGACTAAATTGAATAGCTGTTGTAATAGATATGGTATGAAGGTCAGCAATAAAAAGACAAAGACAATGAAAATAGGCAGAATCATTGAAAATGTCAACTGGGTTGTGAATGGAGAACCTGTGGAACAAGTAAAACATTTCAGCTACTTAGGCACTATTTTTACCGAAGATGGTAAATTAAATATAGAAATAGACAACAGAATCAGCAAAGCTGGTATGGTGGGAAGTCAATTGAATAAATTCATATGGAATAAGAGAGAAATTAGTCGGAACACTAAATTAGCTGTATACCAGATAGTGTTCAAACCAGTTTTAACTTATGGATCTGAGAACTGGGTCAGAAGTAAAACACTTGACCAAAGACTAGAGACCGCAGATATGAGAGTCCTGAGAAAGATTAGAGGCGTGAACAGATAGCATCAATGGCAATATCATATTAAAAATGAGGATATTAGGAAAAAACTTGACATTGTCAGCATCCAGGAATGCGTTAGTAGAGCTAATCTCATGTGGTATGGTCACTTAAATAGATTGGGAGAGGAAAGATTAGCAAAACAAGTGTTCTCTGCCAGGTTGGCAGGAATACTTGAGATATGAGATATGGCAGGATATGAGAGTCCTGAGAAAGATTAGAGACGTGAACAGATAGCATCAATGACAATATCATATTAAAAATGAGGATATTAGGAAAAAACTTGACATTGTCAGCATCCAGGAATGCGTTAGCAGAGCTAATCTCATGTGGTATGGTCACTTATATAGAATGGGAGAGGAAAGATTAGCAAAACAAGTGTTCTCTGCCAGGTTGGCAGGAAAACGACCCAGAGGAAGACCAAGATATAGGTGGATTGATACGGTACAAAGTGACGATAGAAATATAAGATCTGATAATGTTGGAGTCTTGACAAGTAACAGACTGATTTGGAGGAAAATTGTAGATAGGAAGTTAGTAATGATGTAATTTTTTCATGTAGTACTGTCATATCCTGTACACCTCTTGAGGGTACATGGCAGGAATTTGATGATGATGATAAAATAAAATTTTAATGCAAATAAAAGTTGAGCAGCTCTCAGATGTGAACTAAAACTAAAATACACAAACTTTATTCAAGAAAAAATAAAAGAGTTTGAGAACATGAACCAAACCTTGGAGATTCAATGGCAAATCCTGAAGAAAATATTGATTCAGGAAAAGAGGTATGTGGTAAGGTTATTTGCAAATATGAAAAAAATCAGATTTAATTTTTACCATTTTCACTAAAAATTGTGCCTGCTTGGTATAATAATGCTTCATTGACAACATACAACTGTAGCGTTTTGAATAGCTTTTCTCTTGACACCTTGTCATATTCCTTTTCCAGATCTACAAAACTTAAATACAGATCTTTGTTACACTCCAACAATTTCTCAACTATCTGTTGTAAAGTGAAAATATGATCCTGACATCCTCTATTTGGCATGAATCCAGCTTGTTCTTCACCAAACTTCCCTTCCACAATCTTTCTCAACCATCTCTCAAGTATACTTGAAAGATGGTTCCTTTTATTTTTTACTTGAGAGATGGTTGACACTTGCATAAATCTTACCAGGAACACTCAGTAGGAAAATACCTCTGTAATTCTCACATTCAGTTTTATTTCCCTTTTTATATATGGGTACTACGAGAGCTCTACTCCAATCATCTGGAATTCGTCCTTCTGCCCAGGCCTTCTGAACTATGCAGTGCAGCCACTGTAAGACTTTATACTTCCATATTTGTGCATTTCTGGTCAAATATAATCTATTCCAGCTGCTTTTCCACATTTCAGGTTTTTGAAGGCTTTTTCTGCTTCAAGTATGGATATGTATTCCTGATTGCATGCCTGCTGAGTGTTATTTACCACTTGTTTCATTTAGCAATTTTTTGAAGTAACTCCATACATTAAGGATATCTTTTTCTCCAGTTTTCATGTGACCTTTTACAGCACTCTTTTCTCCATTTCTGAGCTTTTTCAACAACCTCTAAAATATATTGCCACCTCCTTGATATTTCTTTTCTATGTTCTTGCCAATCTTCCACGACTTTTATTTAGCTAGTTTTACAGTGTTTAGCTTTCTTATATTTGTCTCTGTATTCTCTAAGAGCACAAGCTGACTTATTTGCTAGGAACTTTTGATATGCTTTCTTTTCCATCACTGCCTCTTTAACTTCTTGTGTCCACCATGGAGTTCTGATTTTTTTCATACTTGCAAATAACCTTACCACATACCTCTTTTCCTGAATCAATATTTTCTTCAGGATTTGCCATTGAATCTCCAAGGTTTTGTTCCTGTTCTCAAACTCTTTTATTTTTTCTTGAATAAAGTTTGTGTATTTTAGTTTTAGTTCACATCTGAGAGCTGCTCAACTTTTATTTGCATTAAAATTTTATTTTATCATCATCATCAAATTCCTGCCATGTACCCTCAAGAGGTGTACAGGATATGACAGTACTACATGAAAAAATTACATCATTACTAACTTCCTATCTACAATTTTCCTCCAAATCAGTCTGTTACTTGTCAAGACTCCAACATTATCAGATCTTATATTTCTATCGTCACTTTGTACCTTATCAATCCACCTATATCTTGGTCTTCCTCTGGGTCGTTTTCCTGCCAACCTGGCAGAGAACACTTGTTTTGCTAATCTTTCCTCTCCCATTCTATATAAGTGACCATACCACATGAGATTAGCTCTGCTAACGCATTCCTGGATGCTGACAATGTCAAGTTCTTTCCTAATATCCTCATTTTTAATATGATATTGCCATTGATGCCATCTGTTCACGCCTCTAATCTTTCTCAGGACTCTCATATCCTGCCATATCTCATATCTCAAGTATTCCTGCCAACCTGGCAGAGAACACTTGTTTTGCTAATCTTTCCTCTCCCAATCTATTTAAGTGACCATACCACCTGAGATTAGCTCTACTAACGCATTCCTGGATGCTGACAATGTCAAGTTTTTTCCTAATATCCTCATTTTTAATATGATATTGCCATTGATGCTATCTGTTCACGCCTCTAATCTTTCTCAGGACTCTCATATCTGCGGTCTCTAGTCTTTGGTCAAGTGTTTTACTTCTGACCCAGTTCTCAGATCCATAAGTTAAAACTGGTTTGAACACTATCTGGTATACAGCTAATTTAGTGTTCCGACTAATTTCTCTCTTATTCCATATGAATTTATTCAATTGACTTCCCACCATACCAGCTTTGCTGATTCTGTTGTCTATTTCTATATTTAATTTACCATCTTCGGTTAAAATAGTGCCTAAGTAGCTGAAATGTTTTTCTTGTTCCACAGGTTCTCCATTCACAACCCAGTTGACATTTTCAATGATTCTGCCTATTTTCATTAAGGTGTCATAACTGTAACACATAATGGTGGGTCCTTTTTTTATTACTTCATGACTGAAATTAAAACCAAAAGTGTGTCAAGTAGTGGAGCATTGTGGAGGAAAATAACTCTACAATATTGCTGCGGGAAAAATGAAGAGATATTCGGCTTCAATTTTAGTTGCTGGTTATCTGTATGTAAGCCGATCATCTTCACTTTCTCTCTCTCTCTCTCTCTTCTTCCTTTTTAAGGTTCAGAACTTTATTTTTATTTCTCTCCAAAAGTCATTTTTTGTAATAAACATCCAGCCATAACTTATCTCTTCCCCCCCCCCCCCTCTCTTTCCAACAGTTGTTCTGTCACCATTGTCATAATATAACAATTGATAACTTAAGCATTTTATTTCTATATGAAAGAATTCATAAATATCCAGTCTTTCATATAGAAAGAATAATGCTTAAGTTATATCAATTATATTATGACAATGATGACAGAACAACTGTTGGAGAGGGAGGATAAATTACAGTAGGTTGAGTATTTAATTACTACAAAAAAAAATGAATGAGCTTTCAAATATAAAAATAAAGTACTGAACCATAAAGGGGAGGGGTGAAGTTGATTGGCTTATAACTTGCAACTAAAATTGCAGCTGTTTCGGAAATTCTTTAAAAGAGAATGCTTAGTGTTTGGAAGGAATCCAGGTTTATTTTCATTTCTCTTGAAATACAACTTCTCTAATGAATTCATTGGTAGCCACCTGTAATGAAATTACTTGACAGTGAATGAGATCTTTTTAAGAAAAAAAAAAGTAAATTATGCTGGTAAAAAGATTTTGAATGCATTTAAAACAAACCAAAAATTCACTTGTAGCTTGTCTCTGTTTACTCACCTATGGCAAGAATTTCTGGAGTGGATCCATGTATTGTGCGAGTGCGCATGCAGACACACTTAAACTTTTAGTGCTCATTAGCCATAAAGTAATGAGAATTATAAACTTTTTTCTTAATTTAGTTTATTCAGCAAACAATACGTAAAGATCCTGCAAATGTTGAAGAAATTCTCACACCTCCTGAAGGGCAAGATGAAGGGGTTTGGAAATATGAGCACCTCAGGTAATTGCCAGTTTCATTTTCAACTTTTTCTCTTTAATGTGATGCTTTAAAGAGTCTTTTCTTTTAGGATGGAGAAATGTTTATCTCAGCAAAATATTATCATTGCTCTGTGGATTTTATGTAATATAAATCCCCACCCTCATCCTCCCCAAGATTAAAATCACCAATAAAATTCTCAGTGGATGTATTTTCCTTTGAGTTACACTAACTCTCAAAATATTTGTCTCACCAACAAGCATTTGTTGAATCTTGAGGTGCCATTACACGTAATTACTATCAACTCTCACTGTATCGAACACCATAAAACTACTGAAACATCCCAACCAGAGCTGGTTTAAGCTCACTATTGAAAATTTGTGGCATTTTCGATCTTAAAAACTGGAAAATTAAACCTCAGGTGAGTAAACAACAGAAATGGTGAGTAACTGTGCATAGATGACAGAATGGCAGTAAATCACCGTGATGAAAGAACACACAGAATTAACAGAAACCACACTAAGTACACAAAATTACATAAAGAATGTACAAATAAATTAGAAGACATATGAAAGAACATAACATTTCGAATTGTAGTGTTAGCTTAAATTAATGTGGTTTATTGGAAATCTTCATAGTGAAATCAAAATTAACCTGAAAACTTCAGTGTTCCACCACCTTTGCAGACTGACTGCTGACAAATGCAGGTTATCTGTTCATCACTTGTGCCACCTCACTAACTGGAGGTGGCCATTGTAGAGTTGCCTGGTTGCACGAGTTTTCGAGTTACTTTTGATTTTAATGGTACAGACTGCCATATTTAATTCTTTCACTGTGAAACCTAGTTGCTTGTATTGCCACTGGTTTCAAGACTACCCTGTCATTTTTGCCTTAATCTTCCTCTGCTTGTGGCATTAATTTAATGCTAATGTTGCATTTAGAAATTTCAGCAATAAATCTGGATTTTATTTTAAAACTTTCTAATCTTTTAGTTCTTTCTAGTATACCTCCCCATTATAGTTTGAATTATTGTTTTTTCACATTGTCGTTTGTGTGCTTTGTTTGATTCTAGTAAATTCTTTTTGCAATGTTGTGTGTGATTTTCCACCATATCCTTTGTTTTTTTGGGAATGGAGTTAGGCAGGAGGGGGCAGTCTTTTTTTTTCCTAAATTCACTATAGCAAGTTCACTATTTCTCTGGTCCCAGCAACGGTGGTGATACCAGAGCATGCATCAACCATAACAGGCAATCTTTTGGCATGTTGTTTAACCACCCAAAGAGTCTGTGCAAATAGGCAGGAATATGGAAAACTTAACATATTCACAATGGAGAATCTTATTCAACAAGTAAAATATTTTGGCTATTTGGGCACAGTTTTCGGTGAAGATGGCAAATTAAATGTGGAAATAGAAAAGAGAATAAGCACAACTGGTATGGTAGGAAGCCAATTGAATCAGTTCATATAGAATAAAAGAGAAATTAGTAAAAACACTAAACTAGCAGTTATGCAAGACTGTTTTCACCAGTTTTTAGTTATGGATGTGAGAGTTAGGTTAGAAATAAGGATCAGAGACTAGACCACAGATATTGAGAGTCCTGAGAAAAATTAGGGGAATGAACTGATGGCATCGAAGGCAGAATCATTTTAAAAATGAATACATTGAAAAGAAAGGAACCTGACATTGTTATCATTCAAGGATGTGTGAGTAGAACTAATCTCGTGGTATGGTCGATTAAACAGAATGGAGAGGTTAGCAAAGCAGATTTTTTTTTTTATGTTAAGGTAGTAAGAAAATCATGATCTAAGTGGATTGATAAAGTTAGAAGAGTCCAGAGTGAAATTTTATATATACATTGGGATGCTGAGAAGAATAGACTATGGAGAAAAATTGTTGACAGGGGATTAGTTCATCATCATCATTAATCTCCTATCAAAAATTTTCCTCCAGATCAATCTATTACTTGTGAGCACTCCAATATTGTCATATCTAACATTTTGTGCTTCTAAGACACTTCTTACTGAATCAATCTACCTTAACCTTGGTCTTCTTCTGGACTCTTTCTTACCATCTTGCCATCAAACAGCTGTTTTGCCAACCTTTCTTCACCCATTCTATTTAAGTGGCCATACCACCTTAGATTAGCTCTGCTGACACATTCTTGAATGATGATAATGTCATGTTCCTTTCTAATATCTTCATTTTTAATATGACTCTGCCATTGGTTAACTCCCCTAATTTTTCTCAGAACCCTCATTTGTGGTCTATGGTCTTTGCTGAAGCTTTATTTCTAAAACTCTCAGATCCATAACTGGGTTAATCACTGTCTTGTATATTGTTAGTTTGGTGTTTTAGCTAATTTTTCTCTTATTCCATATAAATTTATTCAGTTTGGCTACCCACCTTATCAGCTTTGCTTATTCTCTTGTCTATTTCCAGATTTAACCTGCCATCTTCACTAAAACTGTGATTCCTAAATAACTGAAATATTTACTTGCTCTATAGGATTTCCATTTAGAATGCAACTGAAGGTTTATGAAGGAGCATAGAAATGCTCCTTCCTATTTTTATAGTTTTGGTCTTTTTATTGCTGATTTTCATGCCAAATTTGTTATAGCTGTTATTCAATTTAGTTAGAGAATCCTGGAGACTTGCACTAGATGTGTTTAGAAGGACATCATCTACATAAAGCAAAGAACTAAGTGTGACAACTCCAATTTTAATATCAGATGATTCTAATGCCACTTTCTTTCATATTGTGATCCATAAATGAGGGTGGAGATGCATTGTCTTTACCCCTGATGTAAAATCTAATCACATCTTCTTGTATTTCTTTCAATTCAAAGAAAGCTGACTGACAACTTAATATAGACTATGCATTGCTCTTTATAATGTTCCATTCACCTGATATAATTAAAGTGCTTCTCTGGGCACCTTGTCATATGCTTTTTCCAGATCTACAAAACTAAACTACAGCTCCATAACGTGTTCTCATGATTTCTTAACTACTGTATTTGTCTTAAAGTGAAAATCTAATCTTGACAACCTCTGTTTGGTCTGAACCCATCCTTGTTCTTCAAGTTTCTCTTCCACAATCTTTCTCAACCTTTTTTCAAGTTTGCTTGCATAAATCTTACCTGGAACACTTAATAGAGAAATTCCTCTTAATTCTCACATTCAGCTCTAGTCCCTTATAGGGGTCGCTATGAGTCCTCTATTCTAATTATTAGGAATTATTTGACCAGACCCTCTGAATTATGCAGTGTACTCACTGCAAAACTTTATATCTCCATACTTAAGTGTTTCTGGTCGAATATCATCTACTCCAGCTGCTTTTCCACATTTCGAGTTTTTGACAGTTTTTTTTCTGCTGTCAAAAAGTACTGATATGACAGCAGAAAAAAAACTGCTGTCAAAAAGTACTGATATGTACATATCAATACTTATTGATATGTACTTATCAATTACAAGTATTTGTAAGTAGTGATATGTATTGATATGTACTCCTTCTTTGCCTTCTAGTACAGTTGAAAACTTTTAAATACTCTTGACATAGTCAGTGAGGCTTTTCTTATTTTTTGTCTTCTCTCTATTTGAGAAGACAAAACTTGTGCACTTCTTTATTTTTAAACATGGTGTTAGTAATGACTAGTCCATGTCCTCAGCAGAAGTCCAGTAAATACTTACCATTATTATTAACTTTGCCCTTTTCTCCAAATTTTCACAAATTGTTCCTATATGCTTGGCGGATTCATTTCCCACGCTGTTCAGATCTCCAACAAGGACCACTTTTTTTTTCCATTTTCTTTGTCAGCTGCCTGTTCTAATGACTCAAAAAATTCCTCCACTTCTTCCTTGGGACCTTCTGTGGGACCACAAATAAGTCTCATTGTCCATGTCCCTAATTTGAAATTTGCCCACAGTTCTACTTGAAACTGCCTTCCAATCAAGAAGTTTATCTTCATGTTTGGTAATGAATGGTATTGCTACTCCTTCCTTCCTTCCTTCCCTTGATCATTATTGCATGAAAATAACATCCTATACTTATTATTTAGTAAGATGCTATTAGCAGATCCAGTACTGTCAAACTCCTCTCCATCACATATTGTTTTAGATAGTCATGTTTAGTAGCTGCATAAATTCCATTTCCATTCTGTCATAAACTCTTATTATTTCCTATCTGCATCTCCCTAATAGCATGGTAATTCTCCCTGTTTTTGTCTTTGTCCAAGTAATGTCAATTGTGTCCACATGATATTTTTCCAATTCTTCTGCAAGTTCGATTTCCTTTCCATTTATATTCCTTATATTGAGGTTGTCTAGGGAGATAGAGGCCATGCATCAACAGTTTATCACAATGGTTGCAGGCCAAGTAATTATTATTGATGATATTAACTATGGAGATTGGTGGGGAGTTATGACAGAATGGAAATGGAATTTATGCAGCCACTCTTTGTCCAGAGTGAACATGTAACCTTATCCTGGGAGGTTATTAAACGTAATGAATTTTCTCTTAATAAGGGTTACGTGTGAAACTACAGAGCCAGTGATTATGATATAATTAGGAGGCAGCTCAGAACAATATTGTTTAGCAGGCTGGGTATAACTAGCTCTAATCCAAAGTGTTTTATTAATGTGTTACACTGTTTCACTACTTGGATGTAGGATATATGTGACTTCTGCATTACTTCAGCCTTGGTATCTCTTCTGGGCCTGTCTCCCACTGATGAGATCTCAGTAAGAATCAAAACCAGTCTGGGGCAGTGACCTGTCCTGTCCCATAATGCATAGCATTATGTACACCCAAAAGGATGTATGGTGTTGGATTAAAATACTAAGGCAATGTGAAGTCATTAGCCTTTATATATAAGTAACCTACTTGTGAAGAAACTTCACACGCAAAGTTTGTTTGCTTACCCCTGGATAGAAGATTAAACAAAGATATAATTTCTTGCATTTTTAATCTAAAACAGCTTCTTTTGAACAGTGTATGTTGCGTTGCATTCTGGGATATGGATAAAGTTGATCATCATTTTCATTGAAATGAGCAGCCCAAATTACAAATTTAATATTTTAATATTCCTTCTTCTGTCTTTAGCAAAAAGTGGGATATGTTTATACCTTGCTACAACCTGATATAAAATTATGTATATTTCTGTATATTATTTCTGGGAAAACTCCCATGTTACTCCTCTTAATAAACTTATAATTACGACTATTTTGCCTGCTTCAGCTTAGGAGTGCCCCTGTTTAAATGTCATTGGCTATTTACTCATGGATTCTTAGGGCATTGTAGGTGTAAATGTACCAAAAAGTAAATTTCGACTATTCGTGGTCGTCATCTGAGATGACGACCACAAATAATCGAAACGGACCGCACCCCGTGAACCACCTTCCCCCTCCCTATTTAAAAAAATCAACACTTTCACCTTTTCCCCACCCTATATAATATAATATATATGTTTATATATGTTACAGGAAAAAAAAAAACCCGGGTTTTTCTAACTTAATTCTACCAAGTTGCCTACCCCCCACACACTCAGTAGTTTTTTGACATCGCAGAAAGAGGAAAAGCCGCAACACCCAGAAAATGGTATGTGTAAATTTCTATTCCTTATGCTACATGTACATTTACATGTACAATGCCCTAAGAATCCATGAGTAAATAGCCAATGACATTTAAACAGGGGCACTCCTAAACTGAAGCAGGCAAAATAGCCGTAATTATAATAATGTATATTTCTTTTTTTATTTTTTGACATATGCAAAAAAAAAAAGTAAAATCACACTTAGGCTCATTAAGTATATTGCTATGCAATTTGAGTAACTTACCATTTTAGCAGCATGTAAAAATATCAATAAAATTATTATCTGTTCTCCCTTTATTTGAAAAATCCAAATTATTTCAATAGAGTTTTGAATATTTGACTTCAAGAATTTTATTTTTGCCTCATATGATTGTTTTTTCTCCTGAAAAAAATGTCAAACCCTGTTTTTTGATGGGATTTTTTAGGTATTAAATCACTACATAGTAAGTCATTTTACTGCCCATATAACTAGAAAGAATAATGAAATGTTTGAAACAATTGAAGTTTTTTATATACTACATGATATCTATTCTTCATCATACATGTGTATTTAAAAGAAAATTTTCTTGAAACGTGTATATGAGCACTGTGGTTGGCACTGATTTCTTTCTTTTTCTGTGTATACATGCATCTTGCAATACGAGCTCATAGCTTTGTCTATTTCAGCAGACTTGCATACTGCAATTAAGGTTTTATGTTAGCTTCCATATTCTATTGTTGTTTTAAAGTTTCAACAACTCAAAACAATTCAAATTTTTGCTCTAAAGTGACTTCATTCTTTTGATTAATACACTCACTGTATCACTTTTAATTTTATCCATAGTCATTGTTGAAATATATTTTTATAAACATACGTATTATATAAGGCAGTAGACAAGTAGTCAATATGTGCTTGTTTGATGGTGGCTTAAACTGCAATATTAACTATGCTCACAGTATGTGTGTACATACATTCACTCTGTTGCCCTCAGTTACCATGGTAGCTGAGGCTACTTACAAAGTTGCTTGTGTCATCTGGAATTATAAGCCAACTCTCATCAAAAACATCTTAAACCCATGTTAAATTGCAGTATTAACTGTTAATTCCAAAACCATGTTATTAGAAACCATGTACAATGAGGAATTCCTGTTGTGTAGACTGTGAACTGCATGGAGTTCCCTCACTATAAGTTGTACCCAAATTGCTTCACAAGTACAGAAGGGAATTAGTCTCCTGCATGCAATTGAAGCAAAGTGTCATAAATTATTCTTCATTTTATCATTTATCCTCAGTTTAGTTTAAAATTATTCACA
Source organism: Typopeltis vanoorti (assembly GCF_054136105.1). Taxonomy (NCBI): domain Eukaryota; kingdom Metazoa; phylum Arthropoda; class Arachnida; order Uropygi; family Thelyphonidae; genus Typopeltis; species Typopeltis vanoorti. The sequence goes on from NC_143554.1 coordinate 41,745,618, forward strand.
CTGCAGTGCATGTTTATGCCCTCAAAAAATGTCCAGAAAGAGGAAAAGTAAATATGAGGATTCAAAATTTCTTCAAGAAGCAGAAAGCAATAACATTAAAAAATAAACATGAAATTTTGAGTTTTCATAAATCTAGAATGAAAGTGATGAAACTTGCCTCCAAATTTTGGTTATCTCATTTGATAAATTCCATCTTAAAGAAGTTATGGGGTGAAAAAAAACTTTTCGTATATGGCCTGCAAAATGCTGTGCCAATTCAGTCAGCTTCTATTAGAAAAAGGGAAGACTTAATTCATGAAGTTGAAAAATTGTTCATTTCTTGGATCAGTCATTGGGCTGACTGTTACCCAATATATAATTTCAATGAAGGTATTATCTTGGATACATTGAGGAACCAGCAGGATGAGACATCACAGGTAGAGACTCAGAGCTGTGTTGTCACCCGTAAGCTATAGCTTAAGAGACTCATTTATTGAATAAATTTTAGATTATCTATTCTGAGGCAGAGGCACATATAATGTGAAGCCCAAAGCTGTAGTTGTCCAGCTTATGTGTAAATCTGGCCCTGGAGACAATTTAAATGTAAGCAAAGACTACAGGGTGTTTCAAATGGAGTAATGTTTTTTGAATTCTTTGAATGACAATAGAAGGTAATTAGCAATAGACGAACAATTTTTATTACCATGGAAATGTAGTGTAACACTTGAAGTTTCAACACAGTAAAGTTCGATATGACAATACTTCTGCAGATGTCCCATCTGTAATCAATTTCCTGCCATGTGCAGGAAAGCATATCTGGCATAACTTCAGCAATGGCAGCAGTAATTCTGGAATGCAGCTCAACCAGATTGGCTGGTGGTGCTACAGGCACCCCTATACCAATCCATCTTCCTGGAAAACAGGTGTCTAGGTATGACCTTACACCTGTCATATAATGAGAAGGTGCTCCATCTTGCTAGAAATGTAAGCGTTCATTGTGGTCATCATCATCTATTATGGTAGTAGATGTCCAGATATTATGGTAGTAATATTATGGTAGTAGATGTCCAGATATACACATGTTGTACGATGGTGTGTGTGTGTGTGGATTTTCGCTTCCTCAAATTCTTCAGTGCTTGCTTGTCCACTTACATGAAAACTGCACTTGTCACTGAAAACGATCGTGTCTAAAAAAAGTCCTCATTTTGAGGACTTTTAAGATCATTCTACTGATCATTTCTGTACAGAAATCCTGGTGTGTCTTCTTATAGTCTCTTTTTTTTTTCAAATGCAAATGAAAGTAAATTTGTAGGGCCTTAAATGTGAACACTGTTGTAAAGCATACACACAAATTTCCCAAACTTCTTCCATGTCAGCAGTAGCAGCCTTCTCGTTGACCTTGGATGGCGCAAAGAACAGCCTGTTTCCACAAAATTCTTGTGCGATGTGTAGATCGTATGCATACTAGGAGGTTCCTTGCTGTACTGCATGCAGAAATTCCTCTGAATTTGTCTTTCAGACTTTATTTTCTCAAACCAAAACACATGACGTGCTTGCTCTGCACCATTGAAAGTTGCCATTTTCAAATAGTGTGCATCACACCATCTAGTGTTGTCATCTGGTAATAAAGTTACATGACCAAAAATTGATGTGTTTCACTCCATTATGACGCTCACTCAGCTTTTGTACTTCCAAGTTATTTTCTGTTCTCTTGCAAAGTCGTATACACCCTTTTGAAACATTCTATAGTTTGAGTGCTTTAAGATAAGGGCAGGCTGGAGTAACAACAATAACAAGGCAAAGCTTCCAGCGTTGACAATAAGACTATGAAAGATTTCCCAGAAAAATTAACAAAGATTATCAAAAGCAAGGATACTTGTTCCTGGCAAATTTTTAATGTAGACAAAACAGGACTTTTTTTTTTTCTTCTGGAAATGGATGCTGTCATGAACTTGATTTGCAAAAGAAAAAAAAATCGATGCTTGCCTCACAACATCAAAGGATCCAGTGATGGTGTTGTTGGGTGCAATGCAGTAGGCAGTTGTGAATTGATTTCCTTATTGATTTATCATGCTGAGAATTCAATTGGAAAAGCAAACTGTTTCCTTTTCTAAGAATATATATATCACAATATATTAGGAGAAAGTAAACTTCATTATGTCACTGCCGGAGGAGAACTATGGTTTTATGTCGCTGCTGGAGGAGAAATGCTATCACAGAAGCAGTATTTGTTGAGAAAAGGATCAGTAGTGTTGAATGAGTGATATTTTATGAGTACATCAATTATTTGTATTAAATCATTGGAACTAGCAGAGCAGATGGCATTCCCCTCTTCATCAAAAAGACTGGCTTCAAATGATTTCATACTGAGCAATGAGAAACATTACCTAATCTGAGACCACCTATCTGTTTTGAAGCAGTTTAAAAATAATAGCATTTTTAGTCTCAAATCCCAAGTTACTGGACCGACTTGCCTGTGTATGATTATCATTAGAAATAGTTTGTGGCCAAAGAAGGGGACAATGTTGTTGAGGTAGTTGGGCTATAAGAAACATGAATTTAGGGATAAAACACCGAAGAAGTCAGAGTGATTGATGGAATTGGAATAATAGGACAGCAGATGATGATAAGATGGATTAGGGAATTTGAGCTAGAAAAGATTTTTAAAAAAAAAAAAAAAAACAGATTCTAGGTTTGGCCTGTGCTGAATTGGATGTTAGAGCACACAAATGTTACAATTTCTTCTACCACTAGATACTTTGTCATATAGTTAAGGTGATTTATGTAGTTCAGTAGCTGCTAGCAGAAGTTTAATTGAAATAGGACTACAAATGGTAGCCATATTCCAGTTCAAGAAAAAAACATTCCTCCTTATCAATTTCAAAGATTATCTGAAAAAACTTCCTTTTCTGGATATTCTATTAGAAGTTAATGAAGAAAGTAAACTCTCCTTCTCAGTATATAGGAAGCCGACAAACATTGGAAGATTTCTAAATGCAACCTCACACTACCATCCTTCACAAAAAATAAACTTTCGAGACAGAGCATACAATATCTCCAGCACACAAGAAAGATGTAATGAAGAACTAAAATACTTAACACAAATCCTCCAACAGAATGGATATGAAACAAAAACCATCAAGAGAATCCTTAAAATGCCTCCAACTAACAACACAATAAAACAGGATTACAAAAACGCAATCTTTCTTCCTTATATCAAAAATGTTACAGATAAGCTAGCCAAATTAATGAACAAACACAACATAAAAGTAGCCTTCCTTCCTATGGAAAAAATCTCAAGATTCCTACATCCACCTCATCATCCTCTTAAAAAACCAGGAGTCTACAAAATCCATTGTTCTTGAGGGATTTGCTATGTAGGACAGACAGGAAGATCTGGAGAAATACGCATGGCTGAACACCAAAAAGACGTGCAATACAAAAGAGAACAATAAACGAGTCTTGCTTTCCATACCACTTCCACTGGACACGATGTACTCTGGCAAAAAACGACTGTGTCATACATAGAAAACAACAGTTATATAAGAAAATTTAAAGAAGCTGCTAATATGCTAAAAAAACCCAACCCAATGCAATAAAAATCAAAGTTTAATTCTCCATCAAGTGCGGTCAGCTCTAATAAAAAAATCTGCCTCAATCTGAGCTCAGACTGTATGAACGAGAACAAGAACGTGTGACATCGTCTGATGTTGTTCAACGTCAATAATGTTTTATATCTGCATTCTGTGATTTGAGTTTATGAATAGCCAGACGATTATGATTTGTATTTATTAATTCTCTTGTTTAAACTTTAAGTTATACTATTTACCCCCTGAAGATGTAAATCCTACGATTTACGAAACTTGTCGGGAACTATTATTTCAGTATTTTGTATAACTGAATAATAAAAAATGTGGTGTAATCACCGAAATATATCTTTTGAACCAATTAGCCATAGAAGTCTACGAGAGTGCCGATCAATCTGAAAGGCAAAATCTATAGGACAGTAGTGAGGCCAGCTATGACGTATGCTATAGAGACTGTGGCCCTGAGAAAAAATAACATCAGCAGGATGGAAGTAGCAGAGATGAGAATGCTTAGGTGGATGTGCGGTATGACCAGAAAGGATCGTCTGAGAAATGGCTATGTGAGGGGAACAGTGAAAGTTACGAACTTAGGAGCGAAGATACAGGAGGCAAGGTTGAGATGGTTTGGTCATGTGATGAGGAGGGAGGACGAATATGTGGGAAGAAGGGTCATGCAGGTGGATGTGCAAGGAAGGAGGAAGCGTGGGTGGCCAAAGAAGAGATGGTGGGAGCTGGTAGAAGAGGGACTTGAGGATGAAGAACTTGGATATGGTGATAGCCCAAGACAGGAGGATGTGGAGGAGACACATCAACAGTGACCCCACTTAAGCGGGAGAAGCTGCAGAAGAAGAAGCCACAGAAGTCTACGCCTGCAACATTCCTTCTATTATATCTCAATATCATTATCTTTTTTTTTTTTTTTTTTTTTTTTTTTTGCTGCCTTCAGTATTTTTGTTTTACTGGGATTTTTTATCCACAGTTACTGTGCTTATATGAAGAGCATGTGCTTCAGCAGTGTAAGGTGCAGCATATCTTCAACATGCAGACTCCCTCAGACACAGCCACCAATATAAATGATAGTGAGATTATGTGATAGCTGGTAGAATTATGTCAGGAAGCAACCTAGTATGTTAACATCAGGTTCATCTTGTTAACTGCTTAGCAACTGGCCTTCATAAACATCTTACTGTTATACTCTGGAGGAGGTACTAGGATTCCATATGTCTAATATGCCATTGTAATATGAATGTTGACAGACATCCAACCTCATGTAAGATGGGGACAAATGAAAACATGTTGGAGTTTTCGGGAAACAAGGGGTGATTGAAGTTGAGTTGAATTGACATTCAGCAGGATTTGACTATATACATTTCATTATGTCAGTATTAGTGGACTTGAAGTTGTTATTCCACTGTTAGGATAACTCTTAGGATCACTGTTAGGATAAGCTACATGTTGAGTGGTATGTAATTTTATTGACTACATTATCTTTGTGCATTTTTTTTAGCACTTGGTTTTGTAAATAACTAGTATTTGTATAAAGGAACCATGATGTTTATCCTTTAGTTCCTTAAGGACAAACATCATATTTCCTGTTAAATGGGACTAAAAATGTTATCTATATTTTCAGGCAGTTTTGCATGGAATTAAATGGTTTGGCTGTGAAGTTGCAGGTAAAGGTAAATTTTTTTTAATTATTTTGAATGTATAAGCTTCATTTTGATAATGCAAGTGAACTTAATGTGTGTTCTTATTCTCATAATTATCCCAAAGATTTTTTTCATTAAGTTTGTTCCTTAGTATTATTTTGATCTACAGATAAACAGAAGAATGAAAAAAAAATTGTTATATAGAATGCAAGGTAACAGATGGGAGGGAGGCTAAGGAAGATCCAATATTGTTGAATCTATTTATAATTTATTTTTCTTTCTGATTTTGTTCATATTCGTTATCAGTTTCTTTCAGTGTCATTTCATTTTTAATTTTTATAGCTTCTGCATGCAATGCATAATCGGTTTTCTAACCCTTAACAACTCTTTACATTTCTTATTTCTTTTTATTTATGCTCTTATTCTTCCATTCTCTAACTATATTGCTTGCTTTCTATGTGAATCCTTCCAATAAAGGGTTGCAAACCTATTACATATCATACTCTGAGTATAAAGTTAGATATTCAGGAAACCCTACTCTAGAGATGAAACACATAAATATTCCAAGCTACTCAGCAAACTGCCTCCCTCTGAATCCACATGGATCATATGAAGGAAAGTAACATTAAACCTGATATTAAAATTACAAATGTTACTTAGATTGTTACTTTATGCAATCAATCAAATAATGATGTGAAAGAAAAAAGAAAATGGTGAATTTCTTGGTGAAATTTATTTGTTTATATGGTCCCACTGAAAGTTTTTTTGAGAAATGGAAAAATTTTTAGTTATTAATTTTTTATTTTAATGTTTAAATCTCATTTGAGGATCAAATGAGATGTCTAATTAACATGGTTACCAAGAGCAGGGACAAATTGTCTGGTGCTACTCCATCATGAGGACTGATTGTATAAAGAGGTGGCAAAATGATGTGGATGGAAAAAGCTTTGAAACAGAGGAAAGAGTATTATAAAGAGAATCAAAAGTGATAAGTAGCATTAAGATTGAATCTAGATATTCTAAAGTATTTTTTTTTTATGTTGAACTCATACATGAGAGGTTTGTAGATCTACCTCTTGATTCAAGATTGCTAAATGAAACAGGAAGTGATAGATCAGTGCGAAAATGTTGTTCAAGAAGAATGCAATGAGGAGTACATAATCAATACTTTTGTAGAAAAAAAATGCATCAAAAACCTGAAATGTGGAAAGATAGCCATAGATAATGTAAAACTTTTTATACCTCAGATACAGCACTATGAAAGATTTACAATGGCTGTGCTGCATAATATTAGAAGGTCTAGATCACAGAGTTGAGTTCCAGATAATTGAAGTAGGACTCTCATTGTATCTATCTGTAAAAAAAGAAAAGAAAGCTGAGTGTGAGAATTACAGAGGAATTTCCTTAATGACTGCTCTAAGTAAGATTTATGCAGGCATACTGGAAAAAATAAGATGGGGAAGGGTTTTGGAAACTTGGACAAGAACAACTAGTTGTTCTTGTCCAAGTTTCCGAAACCCTAGTTGTTTTCTAGATTTATAAAATGCATATGACAATGTGCCATGAGAAAAGTTGTTCAGAATTCTACAATTAATGCAATTATATGGTGTAACTACCATGTAATTGCACACTGTTCTGAATGAGAATCGAGCAAGTTTCTCACATCTTCATTATCCAGTTCATTAAATCCAGGTTCTTTTCCAGTTGTGCTGATTTCTACAGTAATGTTAGATCTTCGATTTTGCACATGATAAACTAATATAGGCTTGAGTTTAAAGTGGCCTTTTGCATTGCCTCCTAATAAAAGCGTAAGATGATCTTTAGATACTTTGTATCCTGGTTGAGATGCTTCGGTTTTAGCTAGGAAACTTTTAGTTGGCAGACTTATTGTATCCCAAGTAATCGCAAGATTGTACAAATAGTGCCATTTTCATATCTCTTAATGACTTCCAACTTTCCCCCTAATGTAATTACATTTCTTCTCTTTTTATTACTGCCCCTTTCTTTATCAGTCTCTCTTTTCCATATCAGGGGTTGTATATAGATATCTATAAAGCCTTATAGGTATCGAAGTTAAAGCAAAATGAAGGAAAAGTGATTGAGGAAGAGAACAGAGTTTGCATGTGTGTGTGCTTGCAATGCTTTGAATCAACTACTGAGTCTCACCTGCCACCACCCGCTGACGGCTACATTGACAGGTGCCATCACTCTGCAGATTGGTGACAAAAAAATTGCATTAACTGATTAATCACTCACTTAATGCAGGAAATAGTATCATTTCACTCAGTCATACTAACTGATTATCGCACATATCGAATTCGCATTAAGCGAGGTTATCCTGTATTCATAATGAAAATCATTGTGAAGCTTATCTTCAGTGCAAAGAATGGACTTGTCTCTCCTTATGCAATTGTTGAATATTTGGCTTAATTGTTGATAAACACATTTGCAGCTCTTTATCGACAATCAATAAATGATTTCTTGCTTTACTCTTAAGATTTATCAAAGAGTGTTTTTCCCGCAAACAATGTACAGCAGAAGAGGAAAATGTGCTGAATGTTCCTGGCAAGTAAGTCAGCTTGTCCTCTGAAAGAATACAAAGAAAAATATAAGAAAGTGAAACAGTGTGTAAAACTACCTGAACCAATTGCAAGAAGACTGATAAGAATATCCCAAATAAATATCAGGAGAGAGTGGTGTCCAATCTTTTTTTTTTTTTTTTCACATTTGCCACCTGTAATCAAATATCAGATTTCTTTGTTGAAAGAGAGGTGTAAATTTTATATGGGTTAATATCAAAGTTTAATTGTAATAATTTTTTATATTTGTGTGCATAATACAAACTACATAGATTTTGACTTACAATGGTTTACAATTTCTTTACCAAGAAAATCGTACAGGTACTTAACAACTTTTGTGATTCATGTGATAAATTAGCATGCATCATAGTACTCCTTCCATATTTTCATTCAAAATATAGGAATGATGTTTAGATTTCAACTAAGAAAACATTGATTCACAAAACCATGTTGATACAAAATGTGTGAATAACTTTGTAATTACATTTTTCCATATCTCAAATTCATTAGTTGTTGAAAATACTCCACATGTCAGTAGATGTTCAACTTCAAGAATTTTGTACGTATATGGCATTTACATGGTTCAAAATATTATAATTGAATATGTTTATTATGATTATTTATTAACACTGGACCTCTATGTAGTCTAAAGACTCTTCATGGAAAACACTGTTACACACAAAGCCATTAAACCATGCATTCATCCCAATGTCAGGCAAAGCATTCCACTGACCAACCACTCTCCATGCAATGAACTCACTCCTTATGCCCATGCTCACATCCTCCCTATACAGCTTCTAAGTATGTCCCCTTGTTCTACCCCTTCCTCCATTCTACAAAAAATTTCTTCCACATTAATTTGGTAACAACCATTTATCAACTTAAACGTTTCACTTATATTGCCTCTCCACAAGGTTTTGCAAACTTCATTCCCTCTATCTGTCCTCATATCCCAAAGACTAGTTACAACCTTAGTCAGTCTTCTCTAGACCCTTATCTCATCACCATGATAACCAAGAGAAGAAATCTGTGCACCATACCAGGCCTGATACAATGGAACCAGAACCTCTTTATTTCTACAGGTTACGGTCCTCTGTATCATTGTCCTAATCTGATGTGATGCCTTCACAGCTTGTGCAATGTGACCTTCGAACATCAGATTCGTTCACCATCACTCCAAGGTCCTCTCCATGTGGGGCACCTGTTCGTGGTGGAGGAGACCTCCTAGCGATGATACTGGCTCTTTTCATTCTTCCTCTTTTTCTTTTCTTTTCTTCCCGTATTCTTTGCTCTACTTCTCCTGAGTCTGCCTTGCCGCCGTGCAGTGAGACCCGTGGACATCCGGAAAGGGGGATCCTGGTAGTCTTGCACTACTTTGACCACTGCTTCGGCAAGATGGGTGGTCCTGGATGGCCCAGCCAGGATCATCCGGCTAGTGGGCAAGGGTTAACGGTGTTGCAGTAAGTCTCTCATCCCATGGTCCGGGGTCGGGATCCTAGACCTGCTACAGTGCCGGTATAGCTCAGGAGTGGAACACCAGGGATACCCTGGCATTCCAGTCCTGAGTGCAGTCTTTGCTTGTCGGGTAGTGGGCATCCATGTGGCACCGAATTAAAAATCCTTAAATATGAATTCTTCATCCTCAAATGTTTCAGGGACCCTAACAAAGTCCCAACCAAGTACTGATAATATAGACACAGCATATGGAAACAGAAGTAAGAAACAAAAGATATCAGATACTAATATAAATGTATCAACTTTTTTAATCATTCATGCAACAGGTGAAAAACCAATTTGGAAAATGTCACCCTTCTTTATCCAAAAAGGTTTAGAAGGACTGGTAGGACCTCCCAAAACTGTCAAGAAATTGCGTTCTGGTGATATCCTCGTGGAAACAATGTGCAAACAACATTCTGAGAAACTACTGAGAGCAACGACAATGGATGGAATACAAATTGCAGTAACACCTCATAGAACGCTCAATTTCAGTAGAGGAGTGTTATCAGAATGGGATCTCCTTGATGTTCCTGATGAGGAGATATGTTCAGAGCTTAAAGATCAACGAGTGACGGGTGTGAGGTGCATCCTGATACGCAGGGATGGTCGTGTGGTCTCAACCAAGAACATCATCCTTACTTTTGATACACCTAGGCCTCCGACATCTGTAAAAGCAGGGTATCTCAGCTGTCATGTTAGAATGTACGTCCCTAACTTGCTGAGATGCTTTAAATGTCAAAGATATGAACTTGCCCAAACTGCCTGTCTAAGCCCGATTTGGTAGTAAAGAACATGAAAATAAATCTTGCTGTGAAAAAAAGCTAAATGTGTCAACTGTCAGGGAGATCATCCAGCATACTCTTGTGCATGTCAGAAATGGAAAGATGAAAAACAAAAATTAAAACAGAACAAAACATAACATATCAGGATGCAAAAAGAAAGCTAGCCACCATTACACCTGTTCTACGATCCTCTTATGCTCAACACGTAACAATTAAAAAAGTGCCAACAGCAACTCAAACATGTATGTCCATTCCACCATTTGATAATTTCACCATACCTGAACTTGTATGGTACTGAACGATCGCAGGTGCTTCTCTGTTGAGCGCATTAATCACAAGACCTATGACCATACTCCAGAGACAACTTCAAAAATGGTCCCATTCAATGAAAACTCATCTGTCAAAAAAATTATGGTGGAGACTTCACTCAAAGATAAACCACCACACTCGCACAGAAAAAATAGATACCTCGATACCCACTGAAAGCAAACTAGGCATACCAACTGACTCTAACACAGTGAATAAATATAAATCTGACAAAGGTAGGCCCTCAACCTCTCGAAAACCAGTCAATAAAATCAAAACAATAGGAAAATTTTTACAATGGAACTGTCGTGGGATCTGCCAGAATACTGACGATATCAAGATATTGTTGCCGAAACCTTTAGACAAACCTTTCTGTCTACAGGAAACTTACTTAAGACCCAGTGAGGACCATACCTTTAGGAATTTCACTATTGTGCATAAGGATAGAAAACTAGAGATGGTCCTGCTCATGGAGGAGTAACTATCCTAGTAGGCAGTCATACTCCTTTCCATCAGGTCCAACTTAATACTTCTGGAAGCGGTAGCGATTCACTTCTCTGTGGGATTCCTTATTACAGTATGTTCAATTTATTTACCACCAAATGCTGAGTTAAATGAAATTGATCTTGATAACCTTATCTCGCAACTGCCTGAACCGATACTTTTGATTGGTGACTTTAACGGTCACAATACTCTATGGGGTAGTGCCAATACTAATAGACGAGGTCGAATCATTGAAAAAATTCTTGATAATAATAACCTTTCCCTTCTAAATAAACTCAATACTTTCTTCCATATGCCTACCCACTCATACTCTGCAATTGATCTTACAATCTGTTCCCCTTCCATTCTTCCACTGCTCATGTGGGACGTTGAAGAGAACATACATGGAAATGATCATTTTCCTGTTCTTTGTACAATGTCTTCACAGGAACCATGTTCACCCACATGGATACCTATATGGAAAATGGACCAGGCTGACTGGAACACTTTCTCTCATCTTGCAAAATTTAATGCTGATGCCATCAGTCAAACACCTATCAATGAAGCTGTAAAATATATAACAGAATGCATTGTCCAGGCAGCAACAACATGATCGTGATTTCCAGTCCATCCAAAGCCTTGGTGGAACCCAGAATGTCAGGCAGCCAAAAAAAGATCAACAGGGCATGGAGCATATTTTGTAGATACCCCACCACATCATATTTAATAACTTTCAAGCGTGCTTGAGCCAAAGCACATTTTGTAAGACGTCATAGTCAAAAACAATCATGGATCCAATTTACTACACAATTAATCAAACGACCAGTCCAAAAATTGTATGGGATAAAATCTGGAAAATGAAAGGCAGATATAGTACACATTGTTTGTCCACCTTAGACTATAATGGAAGTGTTCTTGCTGATCCCAAAGCTATTGCAGATACTTTGGGAAAAACTTTTATTAAAATCTCAGCAACAGTTTCATATTCCCCAGAATTTTTAATACTGAAAGACAACAAGAGAAACAAAGGCTTAATTTTTCATTCTTCAGCCATTTGTCAAGGAGGAACTAAAAAGAGCTCTCCTACAATCTCACCCTAGTGTAGTAGGACCTGAGGAGATCCATTATGAAATGATAAAACATCTTCCATCATCTTCTATGGATCTTCTTCTCTTATTATACAATAGAATACTTGCAGCGGAAGAGTTTCCAAACTCTTGACATAAGTCAATTGTCATTGCTATCCCAAAACCAGGAAAAGATCCAACACAAGCAAATAATTATCGACCCATTGCTCTGATCAGCTGTCTTTGTAAGATACTAGAGAAAATGGTTAATGCCAGACTTCTCTGGTAGTTAGAAAGTAACAGTCTTCTTTCCAATACACAATGTGGTTTCCATAGACATCGATCAGCTTTAGACCATTTAGTTCGGTTAGAAACTTGTATAAGAGATGCATTTCTGAAGCAAGAACATCTTGTCTCATTTTTTTTTTACATGGAAAAAGCTTATGACACAACCTGGAGATATGGCATATTAAAAGACCTCTATAACCTAGGTCTCAAAGGACACCTCCCTATATTTATTAAAAACTTTCTGTCCAGGCGAACTTTCCAAGGTCGGAGTGGGAAGTATGCTATCTCGACCATATCTTCAAGAACAAGGTGTTCCCCAAGGCTCTGTCTTAAGTGTAACCCTTTTTGCTATTAAAATCAACTCAATCATTGAACTGCTTCCTCCCACTGTAGACAATGCTCTATATGTTGATGACTTCACAATTTACTGTCACTCACGTAACATGAGGATAATTGAAAGACAATTTCAGCAAGCAATTGATCATGTCTCTCTGTGGGCTCTTAATAATGGGTTTAGGTTTTCAACAGAAAAAAGTGTCTGTGTACACTTCTGTCGAAAACACACTCATCACTCAGATCCTGAACTAAGAATGGGACCTACTGTTATTCCAGTAACTACATAAACCAAGTTCTTTGGACTCGTCTTTGATTGAAAAACTCTCATTTCTAGCACACATTCGTCAACTAAGAGAAAAGTGCAAAAGAACTTTGAACCTCCTTTCCACTCTATCCTCTACTGGGTGGGGTGCTGATCAAGCTTCATTGCTCCATCTTTATCGTGCACTTATACGTTCAAAGTTGAATTATGGGTCCCAAGTCTATGGTTCGGCAAGACAGAGTAACTTATGAATGGTTGGATTCCATCCATCATCAGGGTATACGGATAGCTAATGGTACCTTTTGCACCTCATCTACTCCAAGTCTCTATGTAGAAGCAAATGAACCGGCTCCATCACTTCGACGGAAACAGTTGTCTCTTAATTACGCCCTAAAAATAAAATCTCTTCCGGATCGCACTACATGGAATAGTATCTTCTCTCTGCATTGGGAAGCTCAATATCACACACATCAAACTGTTATATATCCTTTTGGTATGCTAATTAAAGAAACTGTGCAAGCTGTTAGTATATAAATGTTGACAACATTAGCTACGCTAAACAAAACAGTATTCCTCCATAGCAGATTTCCACACCATCCTGCAACCTCTCACTTTGTCAGCTACAGAAATCTTATACCCCATCATCCATTTACCTGCATTTGTTTAATGCACACAGAGCAGCACATGCTGATTTCTTACCCATCTATACTGATGGTTCAAGAACTAACAACACCTCTGTTGGCTGTACTGCTGTGTTTCTTGACATTATTATCTCAATCAGATCCCACCAGACTGCAGTAATTATACAGCAGAGTTACATGCCATTCAGCTTGCACTTGTGCATATAAAAGAAAACTGCTACCAAAAGTGTATAATTTATACAGACTCATTGAGTTCTTTACAGGCTTTCTCCTCTCCTATGTATAATCCTCATCCATTACTTTATGAAATGCTACACCTGCTTCACAAAATGAAAATCCTTAATTTCGATGTTCAGTTCTGCTGGATTCCCAGCCACATCGGAATCAAAGGAAATGGGGCTGCAGATGCAGCTGCTAAATCAGCCCATACCTTCTCCACATACTATTTGACAGTTCCATATACAGATTACAGACAATTTATAAGATCAAAGCTAATTGCTCAGTGGAAGTTAACATGGCAAGAAACATCAACAAACAAATTATATAGCATTAAACCTAAAATTAAACACTGGCATTCTAGTAAATGTACCAAGAGAAGAGAGGAGGTTGTCCTTGCTAGGCTCTGCATAGGTCACAGTCACCTTACCCATTCTCATTTACTGAGAGTTGATGACCCTCCCATATGTGAGAAATGCAACACACATTTCGCTATTCATCATATTCTGGTAGATTGTCAAAAATTTACACGATAGAGGAATGAAATTTTCACCTATCTAACCAAGCCATATACACTCAGGGAAATGCTAGCAGACTCAGGCAAATTGCATGATGTTTTTAATTTTTTAGAAAGAATTAATTTGTACAAACACATTTGACTGTAAATTTGTTTATATGTAAATATTTTTTTTTGCTTAACTTAACTTTTCATCATCATCGAATTCATGACATGTACTCTCAAGGGGGTGTACAGGATATGATAATACTACATGAAAAATTTACATCATTACTAACTTCCTATCTACAATTTTCCTCCAAATCTATTACTTGTCAAGACTCCAATATTATCATTATCAGATCTTATATTTATATCGTCTAAGGCACATTGTACCGTATCAATCCACCTATATCTTGGTCTTCCTCTGGGTCGTTTTCCTGCCAACCTGGCAGAGAACACTTGTTTTGCTAATCTTTCCTCGCCCATTCTGTTTAAGTGACCATACCACCTGAGATTAGCTATGCTAACGCATTCCTGGATGCCGACAATGTCAAGTTCTTTCCTAATATCCTCATTTTTAATCTGATATTGACATTGATGCCATCTGTTCATGCCTCTAATCTTTCTCAGGACTCTTATATCTGCAGTCTCTAGTCTTTGGTCAAGTGTTTTACTTCTGACCCAGCTCTCAGATCCATAAGTTAAAACTGGTTTAAACACTGTCTTGTATACAGCTAATTTAGTGTTCCGGCTAATTTCTCTCTTATTCCATATGAATTTATTCATTTGACTTCCTACCATACCAGCTTTGTTGATTCTGTTGTCTATTTCCATATTTAATTTACCATCTTCACTAAAAATTGTGCCTAAGTAGCAGAAATATTTTACTTGTTCCACAGGTTTTCCATTCACAACACAGTTGACATTTTCATCGATTCTGCCTATTTTCATTGTTTTTTCTTTTTATTACTGACCTTCATACCATATCTATTACAACAGTTATTCAATTTAGTCAGGGAATTCTTCAAACTTGTAGCGGATTTATTTAGAAGTATAACATTGTTTGCATAAAGCAAAGAGCTGACATTAACATCTCCAATTCTGATATCATGTTTAATACCACTTTCCTTCATAATGTGATCCATATAGATAATGAATAACAGAGGGGATAATATACATCCTTGTCTCACACCAAATTTAACATTAAACCATCTTCCTGTACATCCTTCAATTCTAACTGCCGGCTTACAACTCAAATACAGACTAAGTATTGCTTGATATAATGCCTCATTGATACCATACAACTGTAGCGTATTGAATAGCTCCTCTCTTGGCACCTTTTCATATGCCTTTTCCAGATCGACAAAACTTAAATACAGATCTTTGTTATATTCCCATGCTTTCTCGACTATTTGTCATAAAGTGAAGATCTGATCCTGACAGCCTCTATTTGGCCTGAATCCAGCTTGTTCTTCACCAAGCTTTTCTTCCACAATTCTTCTCAAGTTTACTGGCATGAATCTTTCCCAGAACACTCAGAAGCGAAATATCTCTGTAATTCTCACATTCAGTTTTATTTCCCTTTTTATATATGGGCACTATTAGAGCTCTACTCCAGTCATCAGGAATTCGTCCCACTGTCCAGGCTTTCTGGATTATGCAGTGCAGCAACTGTAAGGTTTTTATACCACCATATTTCAGCATTTCTGGTCGAATATCATCTACTCCTGCTGCCTTTCCACATTTCAGGTCTTTGATGGATTTTTCTACTTCAAGTATGGATATGTATTCCTGACTGTATGCCTGTTGAGTGTTTTTTACCACTGTGCTATCACTGCTTGTTTCATTTAGCAATTTTTCAAAGTAATTACTCCAAACTTCAAGGATATGTTTTTCTCCTGTTTTTATGTCACCTTTATCATCTCTAACTCCTTTTACAGCACTCTTTCCTCCATTCCTAAACTTCTCCAACAACCTCCAGAATATTTTACCACCTTCTTGATATTTATTTTCTATATTTTTGCCAAAGTTCTCCGATGACTTTTGTTTAGCTAGTTTTGCACAGTGTTTAGCATTCTTGCATTTGTCTCTGTATTCTCTAAGAGCACAAGCTGACTTATTTGCCAGGAACTTTTGATATGCTTTCTTCTTTTCTTTCACTGCCTCTTTAACTTCCTGTCTCCACCATGAAGTTCTGATTTTTCTATCCTTGCAGACAACCTCACCACATGCCTCTCTGGCAGAATCAAACAACATTTCCTTCAGAGTTTGCCACTGAATCTCCAAGGTTTGATTCCTGTTCTCAAACTCTTTAATTTTTTCTTCAATAATCTTTGTGTATTTTAGTCTACAGTTCACATCTGAGAGCTGCTCAACTTTTATTCTCTTTAAAAACTTTCTTACGTGTTATTCTTTTCAATATGAAATTCAATTTTATCCTGCTAAATAGTGATCACTTCCAATTTCAAATCCTCTGTACACTTTGGTGTCCTGCACCAGGGAGAAAACATCACTATCAACAATAACATAGTCAATGAGACTTCTTATTCCTTGCCTCTTCTCTCCATTTGAATTTGTGCACATTTTTATGTTGGAACATGGTGTTAGTAATAACCAGTCCATGTACTGAGCAGAAATCCAACAGGTATTTACCATTATTATTATCTTTGCTCTTTTCTCCAAATTTTCCCAAAATATTTTTTATATGTCTGACAATCATTTCCTACTCTGCTATTCAGATCCCCAACCAACTTTTTCTTTTTCATTTGTCAGTTGCTTTTTCTAAAGCATCAAAAAATTCCTCCACTTCTACCTTAGTAGAACCTTCTGTGGGACCATAGGCACAAATAAGTCTCATTGTCCAGTTTCCCATTCTCATATTTGCCCACATCACTCTACTTGAGACTGCCTGCCATTCAAGAAGATTAGCCTCATATTTTGTGTTGAATACTATTGCTACTCCTTGATTGTCATTCCCTGAATATTACATTTTGTATTTATTGCTCAGAAAGATCTCACCAGTTTTTGTTTTTTGTTTCAGTCACTCCTGTTATGTCGATCTGGTACTTATCTAATTCCTCAGCTAACTCCATTTCTTTGTCATTCAGGCTTCTTATGTTGATAGTACCGATCTTTAACTCTGGTGATGTTGAGTTGGGGTGTGTGTGTTTTCAGATTTGTTCCAGTAGCTGACTTTTTGCTGTTTGCCCTGGTTCCCTAATTCATTAGTTAAATCTGACTAATTATGTTACCATGGACCTTGACATTTGTATATTTGTATCACCCTGCTGTAATTTTGTTAATATGTAAATACCATGATGCTAAATTTAAATTTTATGCATCAATGCTGTGTAATAATGTTTGTTGTAATCTTTCTAGATGTAGACATTGCTTTCCTTGACTTGTTTTGTATATACATATGTTAACCTATGGTTATCTATTTATGTACTGCTGAAACCTGTGCAGTAATTTTGTTTATATGTAGATACTGCATCACTTAACATACATTTTGTGTATGCATACTTATTTACTACTTTATTTTTCGAATAATCATGTAGTGCTGTAGGACATCTTGCCTATTTGTGTACTTTCTAGTCATTCTGTTTATATGTATTCTAAATTCTGTTTCTACTGCATTGCTAAATTAGTTTTCATCCATGCATATTATATAATAATCCCTTTTTGCCTATTTTTGTACTGCTATAAAGGCATCTATTATAATTTTACATATATATAGATACTGCATTCCTTGGCTTAGTGTTTCGTATATTATGTATTAACTGATATTGTTAACTATTTTTGCACTACTGTAATAATCTCTGACCTTGTGTGTTGCTGTGTCCTCTGCAGCAGTTCTGTTTACCTAGAGATGCTGCTTTGTGAAACTAGGTTCTTGTACAGACATTGTTTGAAATTTTTTTTCTTTAAATGCTAATGTTGTAACCTTTAGTATGGCACAGTATGACCTTTGTAGTTTTTGTGCAAAATAAACTATAAACCAACCAACTCCAAGGTCTCATCTCCTTTACCTCCTCAAAATTTCCCTGTAAAGTGTATACTTTGCATCCCATTGTTGCCTACCAAATTTCAGAATCTTGCACTTGGTAACATTTAATTGACATTTCCAAACTGTTGCCTACTCATACAATCTATTGAAGTCCTCCTGTAAGGCCATAACATTAGCTTGATTCCTCATCACTCTATCCAGTTTTGCATCTGCAAACAGTTGTATATCACCACTTAAAGTTATCCCAATATCATTAATATACTAATCCCAAAACTTGCTGATACCTATCCGATAGCCATTCACCTCTCCATCTCACTAGCTGATCATCCATTCCCATCTTCTTCAGCTTAATGACAACTTGTGGTGTGGCAAACTATCAAATGCCTTTGCAAAAATCTAAGTATACCATTGTACATGCATTCATCACATTGTTATAACAAATTGTCTTAGCAAACCCATGCCAAACAAGCACAAAGAATACCTTTGTTATCAACCCCACTTTTGCATCCTGTATCTCGCAAACCTCTCCAGTACCTTAACTACAACTCTAGATATACAGATTGACCTATAATTTGTTGTCTTAGCTTTATCACAACCTTTGTGAAGTGGAACAATTTTCCTTCCTTCCACTCCTTTGGGATTTGTGCTGTTGCAAGACTTGTTAAACAGGTATGCAAGGCAGATGCTAACTCCCTAGACTGTTTCCTCAAAACACATAGTGATATATCATTAAGTCCTATTGGCTTATTGACATCAAGCTTACTTAATTCCTCATATTCTTCTTGCTTGCTCACCATTAAATCTTCTCTCATTTCATTCTCTACACTTTAGCTTCTGATTTCACACTGAGGATGAAACATCTTGATGAACTGCTCACTGAATACCTTGACATATCCACTGCAGCAGTCACCAATCTCCCACTTAGCTCTTATGCAACTGATTATTACCATTATTCATCTTGTGCTGCCTCCAAAGTGCCTTCATTTCATGCTAAATCCTTTCATTCATCCATTTACACCTCCCTTATTCAACCTTTTGACTTTGGAATACATTCATACAGTGATGCTGTTATATATTTCTTTGTCAGTTCCCAAGCAGCATTTATTTCCTTACTGCTGAACTTCTCATTTCATGCTATAGCTCCAAGCTGTCTACTAAGCTTGTCATAATCACCAGCCTTGTACTTACCCATGTGATCACTTCATGATCGCTCACCAACTGGAGGGAAATGTGAAACTCCACTCACAATTACATCCTTTGATAAACTGATCGGATCCGAAAACTCTCAATCCTCGTGTGCCCTACTTTACATACTGCCAGTGAGATGGTTGCCTCTCAAGAAATGCATTTTCCTTATTCCCAAATGCTATCTCTTCATTCCAGTGTATACCGCCATAATTAAAATCGTCCTTTCCTTGTTCACTAACTGAAATTGCTTATACATTTCTTCATCACCACCCTCTGCATTCCCTGGCCTATAGCAACATCCAACTAAATATCCTTTCCTGTCAACTTCCACCTTACACCACAGGCTCAAGACCATTGCCGCTATTTTCCTCTTTCATGTCTAGCTTATGTGGACGTAGGCTGAAAAGTTCTGATAAGCACCTCAAACAAAAATATTGAAGCAACTGATATAAACACAAGAAAGACCATATCTTAAAACACTTTAACCCTGTGTTTCATCAAATTTTAATAATGTGTTCTTTTTCTTTTAAGATATATAAAAAAACATGTTTTTTTTATATATATTTTATATATCATCAGAGGTTTTGAAAAATTCAAAAACACAGAGGTGTAGGCCATCAAGTTTTTCATGCCACAAGGAAAGTCTGCAACTGAGATTCACCAAACTTTGTGTGAGACTTTAAGGGACTGTGCCTCAGCATATCCAACAGTTGCCAAATGGGTGGCCAAGTTTAAAACTGGGCATCCTGTTTTAAAATTTTAATAATGTGTTCTTTTTCTTTTAAGATATATAAAAAAACATGTTTTTTTTATATATATTTTATATATCATCAGAGGTTTTGAAAAATTCAAAAACACAGAGGTGTAGGCCATCAAGTTTTTCATGCCACAAGGAAAGTCTGCAACTGAGATTCACCAAACTTTGTGTGAGACTTTAAGGGACTGTGCCTCAGCATATCCAACAGTTGCCAAATGGGTGGCCAAGTTTAAAACTGGGCATCCTGAGACAACAGATGACCCTAGGTCAATAAGAGACCTTCCACAGCAATCACACCTGAAAACATTGATGCAGTGCATGCCATGATCCTTGATGGTAGATGAATACTAGCCAAAAACATTACAAAGACTCTTAGGATATCCAGGGAATGAGTTGGGGGTCATTATCCACCAACATCTGGACATGCAGAAACTCTCAGCGAAGTGGGCCCCCAAATATTTGAATTCAACCAAAAGAGAGAGCATGTGCTATCATCTCAAGGGAATTTGGGTTATTTTGAGAAATTTTTTAGCTTGCTTGTATTGTGACTGTTAGAGAAACATAGCTTTATTACTATGATCCAGAGACAAAACAACAGTCATTGTAGTGGAGACACAAAGGTTCTCTGCAGCCAAAGATGTTCCAAACCCAAAAATCAGCTGGGAAGGTTCTTACCATTGTCTTTTGGGATATGAATGGTATAATCCATATCCCAAACAGAGGATTAATAACTACTTAGAAAAAATACAAGAAAATTAAGACATTGAGAAAGAATGGAATAATATAAAAGAAATTATTGCATCAGCAGCATATGAAAGTCTAGGAACACACAAAAAATATCATAAAAATAAAAAAAAATTATATATAATGGGACAATGAAATAAAAAGCTGGCTTTTAAAAGATGGTTAAGTAGCAAAAAA
Organism: Typopeltis vanoorti; assembly: GCF_054136105.1. Lineage (NCBI taxonomy): Eukaryota > Metazoa > Arthropoda > Arachnida > Uropygi > Thelyphonidae > Typopeltis > Typopeltis vanoorti. Next base: position 41,766,661 of record NC_143554.1, read on the forward strand.
AAAAATGAAATTGAATTTTAAAAAAAGATGCGCACTAGCCAAAAGAGAAACCAGAAAGAGGTACAGAAAAAGCTGGGAAAAATTTGTATCATATCTAGAAAATGATATATACAAAATAAGACCCAGTGCATACAAAATACTAAAACACATGAATGCAAATATAAATTGTAAAATAGATGTAAAAGAATTCTTGGATAACTTTACAGATCTTTGGACAGATGATACTGGCATCAAAAATAATTACACCAGAAACTTACAAAATACCTGAAATGATATAACAATGAAAGAATTAAATGACAACCTGAATAAAATAAAAATGGTAAATCAGCAGGAGAAGATGGGATAAATTCTGAACTGTATAAATTTGCTGGAAAAAAATTTCATCCAAGATTACTAAAATTTTTAAATAAAATATATACAAATGGACAAATACTAATAGAATGGAATACAAGCATAGTGATACCTATATTTAAAAAAGGGGATAAAACAAAACCTGCTAACTACAGAGGTATTAGTTTATTGAATACATGCTACAAAATATATAGCAGAATACTTAATGAAAAACTAAAAATATACAGTGAAAAAATATTATTAGAATGTCAAAATGGATTTAGAACAGGACGCCCTACAGTGGATGTAGCTTTCTGTTTACTTATAGAAAAGAAGATAATTTAATTTGGAAACTCATCTTTTGTTTATAGATTAAGAAAAAGCATTTGACAAAGTAAAAAGATAAATATACCTAATATTTTACTACATGCAATATTGAATATATATATAAAGATAATGAAATAAAAATAAATGAAAAGTTGTCTGAAAAACAATCTATAAACCAAGGAATAAGGCAAGGATGCACTCTGTCTCCAATACTTTTCAATATTTACATTAATGAAATATTAATACAGTGGAACACCTTAAATAATCAAGGTATAGAAATTTTCTGGAATAACAAAATAAATACACTATTATTTGCAGATGATCAGGTAATAATATCAGATAAGACAATTTACAAAGAGCAATATATAATTTTAAATATTATAGTAGAACAGTTTGGAATGAAAATTTCCATAGATAAAAAAAAATGGCATTTTGTGGACAAACTCCAGTTAGAAGCAAAATAGTTATTAATAATAAAATAATAGAACAGATAAATACTTTTATCTTGGATGTGAAATATCATATGAAGGAGAAAAAGTTTACAGATTATAGGCCTGATAGAACACTCAACCCAAATATAGTACAAAAAGAACACACTTGAAAATATACAATACTTTAGCAGTGCCCACATTATTATATGGCAGTGAAATTTGGGCAGCAAACAAACAAAGAATAAAAACAAGTGAAATGAGATTTATGAGAAGAACTGCAAAATACACATTATTAGATCAAAAAAAGGAATGAAGACATTTTAAAAGAACTAAAAACTAAACAATTATAAACAAAAATGGATTGAGCATGTAAACTGAATCGCCAACACCCAACATCCTAAACAAATACTAAAATATAAGCCAATTGGAAAGAGATGGCAGGGTAGACCTCGAAAAAAGATATTGGATGGATAATGAGACCGGAACAGACCAATATGGTCTATACCCGTAATTAGTGTTATGATGATGATGGTGGTGGTGTAATCCTTACCAAGTACTTCAAAAAAGGTGACACTATTACAGCAGCAGTTTATTCTACAGCTCTGAAGGAAAAGACAGGAAACCGAGCAGAGATATGTTGGTTTTGCAGGACAACACACCTGCTTACACTGCTCGTGAAACTGAACAGACAATACACAACTTGGGCTATCAATATCTGCCGCACCCACCGTATTCACCAGACCTGGCCTCATCTGACTATTTCTTATTCCCAAATTTAAAGAAATACTTGAAAGAAACAAAATTTACCACAGATGATGATGTCATATCTGCAGCTGAGGAGTGGCTTGTGTTACAAGGAAAAGACTTTTCTCAGAGGATTGCAAATGATGCAGCAGTGTTGTGTAAGAAGTGTATAATACTTCACAGGGAATATGTAGAATAATGTGTAAGTTGCATGGTTCTACTTCAATTCCTTCATGGTGATTATCACAACTTTTCAGCACATCCTTGTAATTCCCATGCTATCATCAGCAGCATTCCCCTCCCTCCTTATTCATTCTATCCTCACAAAAAAATAAAAAAAAAAAGAAAGAAAAGAAAAGAAAAAAAATCATACATACATCACTGTATTCCTCCTTTTACTTCTATTCCCTTTAGGATATCATCATCATTCAGCCATGTTTCACTTATTCTAACAATTTTGTTAGAATAAAGTCAATCATTGAAACAGTTTCATCTCCTTTATTTCTGATACTTCTGGCATTTGTAAATAAACACAGCAGTCCATTTTTTGATATGTAACCAGTCCTACCCAAGCCACTTTGGTTGCGATTTTCCCACCACACCTGCCCTTGCCCAGTCACTTTTATTGCTGCTTACTACATATACCTGCTCAGTCTCAACTACCCAACTCTCATCTCGATGTATTCCATTTCCATGTTGATAATCTCCATACATACATACATTCACTACTACTCTCAACATCCACTCTCCCTACCGTATCTCCCTGTCCACCTGAGCCTTCCCCACCCCTCTTCCCTATTCTCTTGTCATCTCTCTCTCGCACTACTATCGAGCCTCCGTAGCTCAGTCAGTATAGACGAAGACCTTGGTTCGATTCCTGTCCGGGATGTGAGGAACCTTTATCTGGTGTCTTTCGACTAAAGGTGAGTTAGCTGGTCTCATGTGGAGGTAGAGGGTTTTTCACCCCTCAGAAAAGGCAAGCTGGCCCTGTGAACACACAGATCCACAGTCATAAAATACATAATCCCTCACTAGGAGGGCTCAACCAGTCTTAAGGGACGGTCGAGGAATGGGGAGAATCCCACAAGAATAAATAAACACTATAATTTCCATTGCCAAACACTTCACCTCTTATTTCAGATTGCTTGCTTTCATCACACACACACAGCACTTCCATCTAACAACAATTTCTCCAGTTCACTTACTCCCAAGCCATTCAAAGAAGTCATTTGATTTTCAAATTTTTCTAATAAGGTTTCTCATGATTCAGTGTATTTTTTTTTATTGATATTTTTTAAAGTCAAACAAGTTGCTATAATCAAATTTTTATCTGTTTTTGATGAAAGGTTTTAATTTCATTTTAAATTCCTAAATCCTCCCTTGGCTGAACATTCAAAATAACGCATGTGGCTGGCAATAATGATACTTACATATACAAGTCATAAAACTATATTGCTTTTTATTAATGTAAACCTGCACTTTGATACTACTTCACCAGCAACTGTTTATTCTGCCTAGAAATCTGTTTTATACAGTATAACACAGCTGGAATTGATTTTTCTAGAAATTTTTAAACATTCTATCTACCCTCCCACCATCTCTACTCACTGAAAAGTATTTTTCAAGAAGTGCAAGCTGCAGTTGTTTAAAAGAGATGTTAGTAATGGTTTGTCCTCCATTTAATTCTTGGCTGACTTGTTCATGTAGGTGTTATCTCTGCACAGATGTTGTATTTCCGGTGTAGTTGGTTGAGTGCATTTGTCATCAGTCTGGGAAGTACTACACAGTACTGTATCCCAACTTTCACCTCTTTATCTTACCTTCAGCTTGAAAGCTCTAACATTGGTCTTTCTATCTAATAGACAAATAGTTTAACTACAGAGCCCTTCTGATAAGTAGTTAGCAGGATTGCACAAACCAATTTGCTATTAAAATTATATGCAATTTCTCCCTTCAGTAAATTTGCCAACCTTATATTTGTATAAATCTTTAGTTTGCTTTATGCTGAATAAACATATAAATAAATTTAAAATTTATTAACACTGACAAATGAATAAATTCTCCAAAGTAAATGGAATAATAAGCAAAACATCAAGGTTAGCAGCAGTAGTTATCAAAATAGAAGCAGACTAAGAATGTATAATATTTTATCAAAACATTATATGGCAGTGAAGCATGGACAAAGATAAAAGAATCATTGCAACAGAAATGAAATATGCAAGAAGAACTGTACAGTTGCTATCACAATGGTCTGCTCCTTGTGGCCTAGATTGGTAAGCAAAAAACTGCAGAAACATGATCTCAGTACTAGAACAATTGTACAAAAAATGGTTAATTGATGTTAATGCAGACAAGAGCACTTCAGCATTCATAAGAAGAGTATCCCTGGAGACAAAAGAAAAGAAAATTTTTTCGTGAACAGATTGAAGAAATCCAGAAATACTTTACAGTAAATAATCCTAGAAAATTTTTCCATGAAACTACATGGTAACCAGTAATAAATGTCTCCCCTTTCATTCCAAAAGCCTGATCCATATTTCCCCACACACACTCATTATCATCCCTCTTAACTTCTAATTTCAAGTTGAAATCTCCCATGACTATTGTATATTGACTCTTCATCATGCATATCAAGGATTTAGGCCTAGCATGGCCTGTTCCGACCTTAGAAGTCATCGTTTAAGAGGACGTCCTAGTTTTCTTTTTCCTAATGGCTTGTATTTTAAGACTTGTTTTGGTAATCTTTCTGTTTTCATTCTTTGAACGTGTTCCATCCATTTATGTTTTAATTTTTTCTATTACTGGTTCTTGGTTTAATTCTTTCATAATTTCTTCTGTGATCAAATAGGGTATACTTTGCAGTTTTTCTCATAAACTTCATTTCTGCTGTTGTTAATCTTTGTTTGTCTTTTTGTTTTATTGTCCAGATTTTGCTTCCATACATTGAGACTGGTAGGGCTAATGTAGTGTATACTTTTATTCTGGTTTGTTTTTGAACTAGGTTTGGTTTAAATATAGAGTTAATTATATTGACACTTGTCTTCATCTATTGCTTTTTTCGACATCTTCATAAAATATTTCCATTTCACCATCATCACTTTTGCTTGTTGAGCTGTGTTGAGATTTCCTCTTTTCTTTTAACTACTGATAGTATAATAATGTCCCATAAGTTGCTATATTCTATCCTGAGTTCCCAGTTTTCTTATTTCATCTCTAGGAGCTAGTATTTGTCCATTGTTATTGTTGATTACTGTTTTTTGGTTTTTAGTAGTTTCATGGAAAAGTTTTCTAGGATTATTTACTGTAAAGTATTTCTGGATTTCTTCAATCTGTTCATGAAAAAATTTTCTTCTCTGTTATCTTATTATTTTATTGACCTTGTGCTGCTCTTTGTATCTCAGAGCTGCATGAATATCCATTAGCTTATTAAGCAAAGTGCTTCTATCTTTTTTCTTTTTCTTTACTGCCACTCCACCTTCTTCATTGAACCATTTTTTACTCTGTATTGTACTTTTAATTCCAGTGGAGTTTTCTGCTATCCTTCCAGATGTTTTCAATATTTTTATTCTCTTCCAGTTGTGTATTTTTCAATTTCTGTTTTAATTCACTGTGATATTTTTTCTCTCTTCTGTTATATCTAGTTTGTTAATATTGTATCTCAGTTGATTTGCATGTGCTGAAAAATATTTATTGTTTATTATAACCTTATGAATGGTGCCCATTAGAAACTCAACTCCTTTAAAGCTCTGGATATTCTGAATACAGTTTCCTATATCTTTTACTGATTATGATATGGTCTATTTGATCGAATGTATTGATCATCAGATTTCCATATTTTGCTTGTGTGTGTATATATATATTTATTCTTCCTCATAAACACAGTGCTGTTTATTACTAAATTTATGGATTTGGTCAAATTAATCGATCTTTCTCTATTAATATTTGTCTCTTCATGAAGCCTTTGGTTTCCAATAGTTTTTTTATATATTTCTACTTCTCCAATTTTTACATTGAAATTGCCTAATAAAATGATTATATCCTGCTGGAAAATTTTTTTCCAGGATTAATTACAGTTTATTCTCAAAAATATGACATCATTAAATCCCTGGTGTCTTGAGCACACAAGATTTGTTTTTCCGAAGGATCTCAAGCAAACAGCCCTACTAAATGGATACAATTCAAGAATAATGTAGAAAATAATCAACTCGCCTATACAACAACCTAGTCAAGAAGTCTTCAGAACTTCTGTACCATAAAAACTCATCACTATCTACAAACCTATCAACCAAATTCATAATCTGTTGCCTTCTCCAAAAGACAAATTCTTACCATCAATGGTACCTGGCATATACAAAGCACCATGTTTGTTGTGCAACTTGTCTTACTGCAGACAAATATGATCAGTCAACAAACGCCTCTGAACATCATCAATTTCCTGATACGTACTCCCAAGGGGTGTTCAGGTTACTATGACAACACTACATAAGTAAGTTTACATCATCATTAATCTCCTATCAACAATTTTTCTCCAAATCAGTCTATTACTTTTGAGAACTCCAATATTGCCATATCTAACATTTCATGCTTCTAAGGCACTTCTGACTGAATCAGTCCACCTAGACTTCTTCCTCTGAGTTTCTTTCCTTGTCCTCTTGGCATCAAACACCTGCTTTACTGACCTTTCCTGACACATTCCTGAATCCTAATAATGTCAAGCTCCTTTCTAATATCTTCATTCCTAATATGATTCTGCCATTGATTCCATCAGCTCACTCCCTTATTTTTCTCAGAACTTATCTGTGGTCTCTAATCTTTGATCGAGTGCTTTATTTCTAAAAACTCTCAGATCCATAACTTAAAACTGGTTTAACATCTCTACTGGCCGAGGTGGATAAATAGTGAGACCGAATTACACTTATCCATGTTATTCAATAGGTGTTAAGAATCTTATCCAGATTTAGCTGGACGTCTGAAGACGTCCTGGCCGGTGGGGGGGGGGGGGGGGGGGCGTTAGACACTGTCTTATATACTGCTAGTTTGGTGTTTTAGCTCTTCTTCTTCTTCGCGTTATTCCCGCTTCCTATGCAGGGTCCGCGTGTTACTTAGATGCGACTACTTGTTAGTACTACTCCCAGCCGACCCGTCGCCTGGTCTGCCGCTGGGGGGATATATTTTTGACTGTAGAGGTGTGTGTTCACGGGGCCGGTTTGCCTGTTTTGCGGGGTGAAAAACGCCAGATAAACTGGCGGAAAAAACCCTACTGACCGCGCCCAAGACCGGCTAACTTGGCTATGCCTGAGGAAGATCCTCAAATTCCTCACGGCTACAACGGGAATCGAACTTGGGACACTCCTTCCCCAGTCATATGGTTGCGAAGCGCAAAGCCACTAGGCTAACCGCGCGGTCTAGTTTGGTGTTTTAGCTAATTTCTTTATTTTTATAGATTTATTCAGCTGACTACCCACCATACCAGCTTTTGTTATCTATTTCCAGATTTAACCTGTCGTCTTCACTAAAAACTGTGATGCCTTAAATAGCTGGAATATTTTACTTGTTCTATAGGATCTCCATTCAGAATAAAGCAAGTTTTCTATGCTCCTTCCTATTTTTATAGGTTTGGTCTTTTTATTGTTGATTTTCATGCCAAATTTGTTATAGGAGTTATTCAATATACTTAGAGAATCCTGGAGACTTGCACAAGATGTGTTTAGGAGGACAACTTCATCTGCATAAAGCAAAGGGCTAAGTTGGACATCTATCTCCAATTCTAATATCAGGCCTAATGCCACTTTCTTTCATAATGTGATGAATGAGGGTGTAGATGTTGTACATTGTCTTACCCGTGATTTTACACCTAACCATCTTACTGTATTTCCTTCAATTTTAACTGCTGACTGACAACTTAGTACTAGACTATGTATTGTTCTGTATAATTGTTCCATTCACCCCATATAATTGAAGTGTTTTAAAAAGCTTTTCTCTGGGCACCTTGTCATATGCCTTTTTGATCTACAAAACTCAAGTACAGATCTTTGTCATATTCTCACAATTTCTCAGCTATTTGTCTTAAAGTGAAAATCTGATCTTGACAACCTGTTTGGCCCCTGAACCATGCTTGTTTTTCTCCAAGTTTCTCTACCATAATCTCTTTTTCAAGCATAAATACTTGCATAAATCTTACCTGGAACACTTAATAGAGAAATTCCTCTAATTCTGAAACTCAGCTTTTTTTTGTGGTTGCTACAAGAGCTCTACTACAATCATTAGGAATTATTTGACCTTTTGACCAGGCCATCTGAATTATGCAGTGTACCCAATGCAAAACTTTTATACCTCCATACTTAAGCATCTGCTCCAGTTGCCTTTCCACATTTCTTGTTTTTACCATTATTACTCCTTCCTTTTCTTGGTAATTATTGCCTTAAAATAACATCCTGTACTTATTATTTAGTAAGGTCTCACTCTCACCTGTTTTTTCTCCTTTGTCTGAGTAATGCCAATTATGTCCAGATGGTACTTTTTCAGTTTTTCTGCAAGTTCAATTTCCTTTCCATTAATACTTTTTATATTGATGGTTCCCATCTTCAGTTCTTCTAATGTCAGGTTTATTCTTCTTCTAGATGTTGAATTGGAGCTTGTCCCAGTAACTGACTTTTCACTGTTTGCCCTCATTCACCTTGTTTAACCTGATGATGATGCCTCAGCTAGCATGAAATCTCATCATGTTGTACCATCATATCCATTTTTTTTAAGCCAATGGAGAATTCAGTTTGGTCAGCAAGGTCCCAAATTGCCAGCCCATTGTCGTTCGTTCAGTACCCATAGCATTATACATGTTCGCAAGGATATGTGCTTTGCATTATGGGATACTAAGGCAAGTGATGTGAAGTCATTACCTTCTATATTCAAGTTGCCTCAGTCCTGAAAATACTTCAGATGCAAAATGTGTTTATTTACACCTGGATAAAGGATTAAACCAAGATATGTAATATCTTATTATCTTTAATTTATAGTATAACCAAGTGGAAAAACTTCCAACAATGTACTTCAGTGTTTACACACTCGGTTTCCTAAATCTTAATACTCATCATTTATTTTAAAACATGTAGACTTTAAAAGGTTGCAAATCACCATTACAATTAGGTTTGTGTTATCCCTGTTGTATTAAATATAGTTTGTATCCAAAATTACTGATCTAATATTGCATTTTTCAGAACGAATGTAATCCAGAATCATGTACTCAGATGACAGCAACAGAGCAGTGGATTTTTCTCTGTGCTGCCCATAAAACACCAAAGGAATGTCCAGCAATAGATTATACTCGCCATACACTTGATGGAGCAGCATGTCTACTGAATAGTAATAAATATTTTCCAAGTAGGTGAGTTCAAAATAAAAAAATAAGGTTTTACCTCTAAATCATGTTGCAATAAAAGCTTATTCAGTTTTTTAGATATCTGAAATCATTAATATGAATTCTAATTGTGTGTAGCGTGTATCTTGTTTTTATATAAGTTTATATTTTCTTTCGGTCCCATGAGGACTGCAGATATAGAACCAAACAATACTTGGTTTCTTATAAATCCTATTTGGGTAATGACAGATGGCTAATCCTATGTCCATAATTTGCTCTTTAATATGTGTGTTTTCCAGTTTATGTTTTACAGGAGGTAAAAACCTCTAATTCACTCTGTTGTGAAAAGGCTGAGTTTTTTTTTGCACCAGAAATGGGATTCAAACCCATTTCTTTTCAACTGTCATCATTGCTATAGCTTGCAATGGTGCTTCCATCATCATCATTGCAAGGCATTAATTGCAAACTACAGTTTCTCAGATAACATAAATTGTACAACTACTTTTGATTTTTTATTGCCCTATATTACATTCCTGCATGTACCAACTTGTGTCTGATGAGAGCATCACACATTCTAAAAGGTTTTGAATCATTCTTTGCTTCTAGAAATGATAAATACCTCCTAGTTATTTCAGACAAACAAAGGGGAAAAAAAAATATGGAAACTCGATTCAACTCATCATCCACATAAAATTTCAATTTTTAATAGTTCGGTATCAAGCAAGTTTGTCAATAAATACTTCAAATCTATCAGTACCTGCTAGATTTCACAGTATCATCAAATAATAGTTTAATAGGTGATTAGTTCAATGTCTCACAGTTAATGAAGGCAATTTTTATTTCATTAGTTTCATTAACTAATCAAAGAAAAATTCACTTGACACAAACTGAGATTTTAAATAGTTTCCATTGTACTGTACAATGGAAGACAATTAAGGAAACAAATATCCCTTTCAAAGTAATACTTTCAAGTTCGATCTAGTCGCAACCAAATTCTAAACTCATTCTGCTATCGAATATACAAGTATGAATGCACATGATTAATGTGGATTTGTTACTAATTCTGATCGAATCCCATTTGAAATTCCATTAGAAATAATAGGTTTCAATGACTAAGTGGTGATGCAAATGTTGAAATGGATGTGGAAACATTTGTTTCTACAAAAAGCAGAAGATTAATAGTGGTGAAAAATATCCAGGAAGAAGTGACTATTAATACATTTCAGTATTGGTGAACAAAAAAAGAAAAGAAAAAAATCTAAACTGTAGAGTGACAGCTAGAATAGATAAGCAGAAATGCTCAAATATGGAGGTATAAAATGATATAATGACTACACTCCATAATTCTGAAGGCCAGATTCTAATAACTAGGTTCTCATAGTACTCACTTTAAAAAAATTATAAAAAATATTTATGCAGGATTTTTTGTCATCTTACCATGATAAGAATTTTGCAAGTATAACCGAGAAGAGACTACAAAAGAATTATTCATGAGAATTGGGATAAAGCAATGTGGCAAGACCAAAGTTGTCATCTTTAGGTGGGAGATGAATTTCATTGTCCAATTTCAAATCACTGCCTATTATTGGATGCCTGAAGAAAATTGTCAATTTCAGATATCTACTTTCCAAGAAGTTGTGAGACATATATTATTGAAGATGTAGTCACATGTAATATGTTTTTTAGATTGGGGAAAAAACCTTTTTGTCAGTTTCACTTATGAATATTTATCCCATTGCACATTTAGTGCCATTAGTGAGAAAGGAATGGGATAATTTAGAAACGAAATGCAGTACTTTTTTTTTTTTTTTACCAAGCCATTTCATGCTTCCACTAAGTAAGCTGGTGCTCTCTCTCACTAGTTGATGAGCCATCAGCAACGAAGTTGAATTATTGTTGTGAATTAAACAATAATAAAAATTGAACACAAACTGAAAACACAATAAGCCTTTCTACTCATTTCTTATAATGTTTGCTGTAGTGAGTCGAGTGGTTATGTATAAAATAAATGATAATATATAGAATTCTTTCAACATATATATATATATATATATATATATATATATATATTGTGTGTGTGTGTGTGTGTCATCATCAAATTCCTGCCATGTACCCTCAAGGGGTGTACAGGATATAACAGTACTACATGAAAAATTTACATCATTACTAACTTTCTATCTACAATTTTCCTCCAAATCAGTCTGTTACTTGTCAAGACTCCAACATTATCAGATCTTATATTTCTATCGTCTAAGGCACTTTGTACCGTATCAATCCACCTATATCTTGGTCTTCCTCTGGGTCGTTTTCCTGCCAACCTGGCAGAGAACACTTGTTTTGCTAATCTTTCCTCTCCCATTCTATTTAAGTGACCATACCATCTGAGATTAGCTCTGCTAACGCATTCCTGGATGCTGACAATGTCAAGTTCTTTCCTAATATCCTCATTTTTAATATGATATTGCCATTGATGCCATCTGTTCACGCCTCTAATCTTTCTCAGGACTCGCATATCTGCGGTCTCTAGTCTTTGGTCAAGTGTTTTACTTCTGACCCAACTCTCAGATCCATAAGTTAAAATTGGTTTGAACACAGTCTTGTATACAGCTAATTTAGTGTTCCGACTAATTTCTTTCTTATTCCATATGAATTTATTCAATTGACTTCCCACGATACCAGCTTTGCTGATTCTGTTGTCTATTTCTATATTTAGTTTACCATCTTCAGTAAAAATTGTGCCTAAGTAGCTGAAATGTTTTACTTGTTCCACAGGTTCTCCATTCACAACACAGTTGACATTTTCAATGATTCTGCCTATTTTCATTGTCTTTGTCTTTTTATTGCTGACCTTCATACCATATCTATTACAACAGCTATTCAATTTAGTCAGAGAATCTTGCAGACTTGTAGCGGATTTATTTAGAAGTATAACATCATCCGCATAAAGCAAAGAGCTGACATTAACATCTCCAATTTTGATATCAGGTTTAATACCACATTCCTTCATAATGTGATCCATATAGATAATGAATAACAGAGGGGATAATGTACATCCTTGTCTCACACCAGATTTAAAATTAAACCATCTTCCTGTACTTCCTTCAATTCTAACTGCTGACTCACAACTCAAATAAAGACTAAGTATTGCTTGATATAATGCCCCATTGACACCATATAACTGCAGCGTATTGAATAGCTTCTCTCTTGGCACCTTGTCATATGCCTTTTCCAAATCGACAAAACTTAAATACAGATCTTTGTTATATTCCCATGCTTTCTCGACTATTTGTCGTAAAGTGAAAATCTGATCCTGACAGCCTCTATTTGGCCTGAATCCAGCTTGTTCTTCACCAAGCTTTTCTTCCACAATTCTTCTCAACCGTTTCTCAAGTATACTTGCATAGATCTTGCCAGGAACACTCAGTAGGGAAATACCTCTGTAATTCTCACATTCAGTTTTATTTCCCTTTTTATATATGGGTACTATGAGACCTCTACTCCAATCATCAGGAATTCGTCCCTCTGTCCAGGCTTTCTGAACTATGCAGTGCAGCCACTGTAAGACTCTTATACCACCATACTTCAGCATTTCTGGTCGAATATCATCTACTCCTGCTGCCTTTCCACATTTCAAGCCTTTGATGGCTTTTTCTACTTCAAGTATAGATATGTATTCCTGACTGCATGCCTGGTCAGTGTTTTTTATCACTGTGCTGTCATCACTGCTTGTTTCATTTAGCAGTTTTTCAAAGTAATTACTCCATACTTCAAGGATATCTTTTTCTCCTGTTTTCATTTCACCTTTATCATCTCTAATCCCTTTTACAGCACTCTTTCCTCCATTCCTAAGCTTCTTCAACAACCTCCAGAATATTTTGCCACCTTCTTGATATTTATTTTCTATATTCTTGCCAAAGTCCTCCCATGACTTTTGTTTAGCTAGTTTTACACACTGTTTAGCTTTCTTACATTTGTCTCTGTATTCTGTAAGAGTAAAAGCTGACTTATTTGCAGGAACTTTTGATATGCTTTCTTCTTTTCCTTCACTGCCTCTTTAACTTCCTGTGTCCACCAGGGAGTTCTGATTTTTTTATCCTTGCACACAACCTCACCACATGCCTCTCTGGCAGAATCAAACAACATTTCCTTCAGAGTTTGCCACTGAATCTCCAAGGTTTGATTCCTGTTCTCAAACTCTTTCATTTTCTTTTCAATAATATTTCTGTATTTTAGTCTACAGTTCACATCTGAGAGCTGCTCAACTTTTATTCGCTTTAAAACTTTCTTACATTTCATTCTTTTCAATATGAAATTCAATTTTATCCTGCTCAAGACTAAATAGTGATCACTTCCAATTTCAAATCCTCTGTACACTCTGGTGTCCTGCACCAGGGAGAAAACATCACTATCAACAATAACATAGTCAATGAGACTTTTCTTATTCCTAGCCTCTTCTCTCCATGTGAATTTGTGCACATTTTTATGTTGGAACATGGTGTTAGTAATAACCAGTCCATGTCCTGAGCAGAAATCCAACAGATATTTGCCATTATTATTAGCATTGCTCTTTTCTCCAAATTTTCCCAAATTATTTTTGTATGTCTCACAATCATTTCCTACTCTACTATTTAGATCCCCAACAAGGACCAACTTTTCCTTTTTCATTGTGTCAGTTGCTTTTTCTAAAGCCTCAAAAAATTCCTCCACTTCTACCTTAGTAGAACCTTCTGTGGGACCATAGGCACAAATAAGTCTCATTGTCCAGTTCCCCATTCTCATATTTGCCCACATTACTCTACTTGAGACTGACTGCCATTCAAGAAGATTAGCCTCGTATTTTGTGTTGAATACTATGGCTACTGTGTGTGTTAAATAAAGGTAACAAGCATTTCAGAGTAACTCATTTCATCCTCAATATGCACATAAAACTAAGTTTAAATTACAAAAGTGATTTTTACTATAATTTGCTATCAGTTCTAGACCAAGCAACGCACAACAGTGTGCCTTCATAACTGTTAAAATCCAATTAACTAGAACTTTCTTATGATTACAATATGCAATGACTATAACAGTTCATAATGCTGGTTTGCCAAGTGAGGGCAATGTCTGCTGTCTGTTGAATAGGTCACATGGTTTGAATTTAATTGTCTGGTGTGAGAGGCTCGAAGTAGCTTGAAAAATTGTTTGGCATCTAGAGCAGGGTTTCTGGATTTTCTAACCTTGACCACCCATGGTGCTAGTGGATGTTAGGGTGGGATTCAGATTAAAAATAGTTTTTTTTAAAGCCAGAAAGAGGTTTGAAGAAAAAAATTAACACGTAGTTCATGTTACCATATTTACTTGAATATAACTCGCACTTTTTCCCTAAATTAAAGTTAAAAAATCATGTTGTGAGATATATACAGGGATTTTCAGAAAATTGCTCACATTATTTATAAAATGAATGCATTTAAATTTTAATTTTCAACGTTATTTACACGATCGGCCGTTCACCTTCATCAAGCAATATATTTGATCTTTAACGACAATGCTTCTGTAATTCAGTTAAAACAGTTTCATTATTGCTTATCCTTTTATCATTTCTGTTTATGTCAATATCGCACATTAAACTCAGTCACTGTAAACTCGCACCCTGCTGCTTGATTGCTATGTTTTTCTGCAAAATGAATAACTTTGAGTTTAAACCAGCACTGTAACTTGTACGTTTCTCCATATTTCAAGCAAATATTACAGTAATTTACAAGACTTGAGATACGTTATGAACAGTCCTTCACAAATCACTTCTCATTAGTCATTTGTTTGAATATGTTTGAATGGAGTGCGAAACAAACAGGCCAGTAGGGATAGCGCAGCTATGAAAACTTGTATATGATTGATGCAGTATTAACAAAAGAACACATAACTCAACGACAAAGAATCCCATGATTGTTGAGTTGAAATATTCTCTTCAACTGAATTCCAAAATATCTGAAACTGCCATAACAACATTCACTATCTATTTCTTAAGTTTTAAACTTTTTTCGTGTGTGAGGTGAGGTATATGTGAAACGTTTTAATTTCTTTTTTCATGAAGTAAAATCAGGGGTGCAAGATATGCATGAGGGTGAGTTATATTCGAGTAAATATAAGTTGCTAACCACTCCTCTTTCCTCTCCCATTCTGTTTGTGACCATACCACTTTAGATTAATCATGCTCACATTCTTGAATGCTGCCGTCAAGTTCCTTCCTTTATATAAATATATGAAGTAATATCTTCGTTTTTAATATGATTCTGCCATTGATGCCTTCTGTTCAGGCATCAATGGCAGAATTTTTTTTCATAACTCTCAGATCCATAACTTAAAACTGGTTTGAACACTGTCCTGTACTCAGCTAGTTTAGTGTTTTGACTAATTTCACTTATTCCAGATAAATTGATTCAACTGTCTCCCCACTGTACTAACTTTGCTTATTCTGTTGCCTATTTCCAAATTTAATTTGCCATCTTCACTGAAAACTCTGCCTAAATAGCTGAAATATTTTACTTGTTCTATAATTTCTCCATTGTTTGGAATAATTCATCTGAAAAAATGTTGAATTAAGTAACAAATGATTGAACATGATAGAACATCCAGAAAAAATGCATTGAGGCGTGAGTTTAAAAAAAAACCCTGAAATATAGTGGTATAAAAGTTTGCATGTGGTTTCAGTACGTTATTATTGTTACTACTCAAACTGTCACATATCTGACAATTTTAGTAGCAGGAAGATTATTTTCTATCTGAAACTCTTCAAAAGCATTACTTTCAAGTTTAGTCTAGTATGTTATCTAGCAGCCGGTCTGTAGAATAACCAGTTTTAAGCTGGACCCCTCACAAATGTCAGATCTCTCCAACAGAGATCCTATTTATCACTTATTCATCATACATTGTACTTTCTTCTAAGTGGTGTGGATACCACACCTCGATCTCAGCCTAGATTACTTTAATCTTAGATATTTTCTTCTAGTCTAATGGCTGTTGGCTGGGAGACATGTAGGACTATTAGCAAGCCCACCAACAGCTAGGTATTAGAAGAGGATGACATCAAGACTTCACTCAGTTTTGGCATACTCCACATTGTGGTGGCTAGAATATCTTTGACCCTCCCCCCCTTTTTGCTGTTGTGCATATAACAGATAACAATGGTGATTCACCATATCATGTGCATTTCAGTAATATAACAGATTTTTATTCAGTATGGTTATAATTAAAGCATAATCTGCCAACATTATCAAACCATTCACTTACATCATTCCTTAGTACTCCATTCACCATGTGTGCAGTTTAGTGAGTTAAGGACAGCTCATCTAATGAATGACATAATGGCTGGGCACTGACAGGTGAAAGACATGTAGTTTGTAAATATATGAAGTGAATTTGAAGGGAAGCTGAGAGCAGATTTCAGAGAGATGGGCTGCATTTGGATTGTATTTAGTGTTGGCCTCAGGTGAGAGGGTTAGGGGAAGAAGGTTGTGGAAAGGCAAAAGAAAGGTAATATAAGGATAATATGGTAATTATTATAGTACAGTGAGAGAGTGAATGAATAAAAGGAATTGGGAAAATGAGTAGTTAGACTGGAATAGACAAGATAAAGTGTAGCAACTAGAGTGAAGAGAAATGTGGTTAGGTACATTAATCTCAAATAGTAGTTCACTCGCATTCTGTTTGAGATGATTTTAATGAGAAATGGTGTTAAATTTGATATTTAAAGTTGGTAGCCTGGTGAATGAACACAAGTAATATTACTATTACTTAATGGGCGTTAAAATAGGTTGTTTTTATTAGACATAAGTATCTTGTAGGCTGAATTCAGTTGCATCAGGTGATGCATCCCATCACTAACGTGATGTGAAACTTCGTCATTTGGGGACGATAATAACAAGGAAAAATAAATGGAGAGATATAGAAAGGGGAAAAGCACTTTCTACTAATTGAAGGAGAAATTGTGCCCACACTTGGAGAATGTGAATCTTGTGTGAGGTTGAACTAAATAGAATAGGTTATCTTATGGTATGTTTGTGTGGTCAGAAATATAGAGGACAAATGGATTGTTTAGTTAAAAATGAAAGATTTAATTATTGAAATATGGATTGGTAAAAGGAGATAAACGTGTGAAAACAAGGAGTGAATTTCTGTATGATTAATTACCTTGGGTAGCATGATAAGGTACAAAGAGAATAACTATAATTATAGTGTAAAATGAGATGAGTTTGTTGTAAACCAGCGGCTCAAATTGAAGTATGTGGAGGAATGTAGCCACTATGAGATTGGCTAACTCACCTTCACTGGACAAAAGCCCATATAAAGATTTTCTCTCGTTGTAATGAGAATCAAATTCAGGTTTTTCGTGATGGGTACAATGTTCCATTTTTTCAATTGCACTATGGAGGCACTGCTTGTTTTGATAATTCTACCTCTTGATCAGAATGTCTTGGCTATGCCATAGAGGATTGGAATAATTTTCTTTGAATTGGTGAATCTACAGATATAACATAGACAATTGAAATGTTCATATTGTTGAGGAAAAACATAAAAGATCATTGTCTTAACTGCTAGGAACTTTTACAGCAGAATTTTTGCAGTTTGATTCCTAACATACAAATGTATTACACGATCGATGCTGGTTGTAAAAAAAAAAATAAAAATAAAAAAGTTTACATATATTTAAGCACCTGAATGAATCAGAAATTGCAAAAACTGATTGATTGATTGATTGATTTCATTTTTTTATGGCAGAAAGACATCAAGTGTCATACTCTGTCAGGATACAAGTCATAGCAGTACATATGGTAATTGGTTAGTATGACAATCACAAACATACATGTCCTTGGCATGATTCAAACCTGCAGCCTCTTGGTTGGAGAGCAGATATGCTAACCACTCAGCCAAAAACTCTGAAAAAAGACTAACTTATACAGACAGGATAAATGGATTCACAGCTTCCTTTAGTTGTAGAAGGAAGAAGTGTAGATGTATTTAGGGTAGTCAACAAAAAATTTGGGGAAAATTAAATTTTCATTTAAAATTACTACAGCTGTAATGATAGGGAAAGTGAAAGACCTCATTTTTAAAGTTTGTTTTGAAAACCATGAAGATGTCCAAATTACTGTATCTTCATAGATTAGCTCTTTGATCAAATAATTTGATCTGAGTTGAAATCTAGTTTAAGGGCTATTGTAATAATGTGGAGTTTTACATCTGGACCTTTTCACTTGTGTCTTTATTTGCTTATTATTTTTTCATACTGAACTGGTCTGGCTCTTAGGAAGGCTTCTAAAAGCTTTTTGCAGTTTGATTCCTAACATATGCTGGTCATAAAAAAAAATTGTCTGCTTGACAGATATATGTAAGCACTTGAATGAATCAGAAATTGTAAAAACTCTGAAAATAGACTAACTTGTACAGATGGGCTAAATGGATTCAAAGCTCCCTTCAGTTGTAGAGGGAAGAAGTGGAGATTACTTTGCTTCTGCTTAGCAGTGTTCTCTCAGATATCCTCAGTGAAAATGATCCTTACTTGTGGAACAACATTTGGGGTTGGTTAAAGAAAAGTTTATTTATTTGAAATAGAACTACTTTTATTTAAGATAATTAAATTCAACACTGTTATCAGCTTATCACAAAGCTCAGTTTTTCCTTGAATGGGAAAGAAAAAAAAAAAACTGTGTAGTTCTCTTCAGTCATCAAACCAATTATTAAACAGTTTTCAAATTTTTGATTCAAGAAGATAATTCATCCTCAGAACAGGTTCTTTCTCATTTTAATTTTTTCTTAATTACTTAAATTTAACTTAAAATTAGTTATTTTTATTATAGATGAATATTTTGTCATTCTGTTCATCTGTGTTTCACTGAAAATCTAGTTAACCTCCTCCTGCACTGAACGTAAAACAAATTATGTTAGCACTTGGGTATATGTAGAAAATTTCCTTCTTTTGCATGTAAGCTACACTTTCCTTCGTTTTTAATTATTCCTTTTGCTTAAAATGTTGTTACCATGTCTTATGCCTCTGAAACAGCTGCTTATACTTCTTCTATTGCTTTAAGTGAAAATATGTATTTTAAAATTTTTATTTTTTTTAGGGGTGCTTAAGAGTCAAAGCTGTATAACTGAGAGGAGACCTCCACATACATAGCCTTTAAAGGAATGCGGAGAACCGACCAGGGCTTCTGACCTAATGTCCAATCCTCACCTTCTCGTGGTGCACCCTGTTGGGTATCTACCTGGAAACTGCACGAACAAGGATGGGCTGGCCATTTTGGGATTGAGCCGACCAAATTGTATTCTTATTGGCTTAAACCAAAATACAAAATGATGGTACAACATGACAAAATTTCATGCCGGCTAGGGCGTCGCCCAGTTAAATAAGACCCCGTTGTTTTTACCAGGGAACCAGGGCGAACAGCGAAAAGTCAGCTACTGGAACAAATCTGAAAACAAACTCCAACTCAACATCACCACAGTTAAAGATCGGTACTATAAGAAGCCTGAATGGCAAAGAAATAGAGCTAGCTGAGGAATTAGATAAGTACCAGATGGACATAATAGGGGTGACTGAAACAAAAATCACAAAAATTGGTGAGATCTTTCTGAGCAATAAATACAAAATGTTATATTCATGCAAGGAAAAGGAGTAGCCATAGTATTCAACACTAAATAACGAGGCTAATCTTCTTGAATGGCAGTCAGTCTCAAGTAGAATGATGTGGGCAAATATGAGAATTGGGAACTGGACAATGAGACTTATTTGTGTCTACAGTCCCACAGAAGATTCTACTAAGGTAAAAGTGGAGGAAATTTTTGAGGCTTTAGAGAAAGCAACTGACACAACGAAAAAGGAAAAGTTGGTGCTTGTTGGGAATCTAAATAGCAGAGTAGGAAATGAATGTCAGATATACAAAAATATTTTGGGAAAATTTGGAAAACACGGCAAAGCTAATAATAATGGCAAATACCCGTGAGATTTCTGCTCAGGACATGGACTGGTTATTACTAACACCATGTTCCAACATTGAAATGTGCACAAATTCACATGGAGAGAAGAGGCAAGGAATAAGAAAAGTCTCATTGACTATGTTATTGTTGATAGTGATGTTTTCTGCCTGGTGCAGGACACCAGAGTGTACAGAGGATTTGAAATTGGAAGTGATCACTATTTAGTCTTGAGAGAATAAAATTGAATTTTATATTGAGAAGAATAACATGTAAGAAAGTTTTAAAGCAAATAAAAGTTGACCAGCTCTCAGATGTGAACCGTAGACTAAAATACACAAAGATTATTGAAGAAAAAATGAAAGAGCTTGATACCGGAATCTAACCTTGGATATTCAGTGGCAAACTCTGAAGAAAACATTGATTCTGTCAGAGAGGAATGTGGTGAGGTTGTCTACAAGGATAAAAAAATCAGAACTCCCTGGTGAACACAGGAGGCAGTGAAGGAAAAGAAGAAAGCATATCAAAAGTTCCTGGCAAATAAGTCAGCTTGTGCTCTTAGAGAATACAGAGACAAATGCAAGAATGCTAAACACTGTGTAAAACTAGCTAAACAAAAGTCATGGGAGGACTTTGGCAAAAATATAGAAAATAAATATCAAGAAGGTGGCAAAATATTCTGGAGGTTGTTGAAGAAGCTTAGGACTGGAGAAAAGAGTGCTGTAAAAGGAGTTAGAGATGATAAAGGTGATATGAAAACGTGAGAAAAAGATATCCTTGAAGTATGGAGTAATTACTTTGAAAAACAAGCAGTGATGACAGCACAGTGGTAAAAAACACTCACCAGGCATGCAGTCAGGAATACATATCCATACTTGAAGTAGAAAAAGCCATCAAAGGCTTAAAATGTGGAAAGGCAGCAGGAGTAGATGATATTAGACCATAAATGCTGAAGTATTGTGGTATAAGAGTCTTACAGTGGCTGCACTGCATAGTTCAGAAAGCCTGGGCAGAGGGACGAATTCCTGATGATTGGAGTAGAGCTCTCATAGTACCCATATATAAAAAGGGAAATAAAACGGAATGTGAGAATTACAGAGGTATTTCCCTACTGAGTGTTCCTGGCAAGATCTATGCAAGTATACTTAGGAAACAGTTGAGAAGAATTGTGGAAGAAAAGCTTGGTGAAGAACAAGCTGGATTCAGGCCAAATAGAGGCTGTCAGGATCAGATCTTCAGTTTACGACAAACAGTCGAGAAAGCATGGGAATATAACAATGATCTGTATTTAAGTTTTGTCGATTTGGAGAAGGCATATGACAAGGTGCCAAGAGAGAAGCTATTCAATACGCTGCAGTTATATGGTGTCAATGGGGCATTATATCAAGCAATACTTGGTCTTTATTTGAGTTGTAAGTCAGCAGTTAGAATTGAAGGATGTACAGGAAGATGGTTTAATGTTAAATCTGGTGTGAGACAAGGATGTACGTTACCCCTCTGTTATTCATTATTTATATGGATCGCATTATGAAGGACAGTGGTATTAAATTGGAGATGTTAATATCAGCTCTTTACTTTATGCAGATGATGTTATACTTCTAAAGGCTGCAAGATTCTCTGACTAAATTGAATAGCTGTTGTAATAGATATACTATGAATGTCAGCAATAAAAAGACAAAGACAATGAAAATAGGCAGAATCATTGAAAATGTCAACTGTATTGTGAATGGAAAAGCTGTGTAACAAGTAAAACATTTCAGCTACTTAGGCACGATTTTTACTGAAGATGGTAAATTAAATATAGAAATAGACAACAGAATCAGCAGAACTGGTAGTATGGTGGGAAGTCAATTGAATAAATTCATATGGAATAAGAGAGGAATTAGCCGGAACGCCAAATTAGCTGTATACAAGACAGTGTTCAAACCAGTTTTAACTTGTGGATCTGAGAGCTGGGTCAGAAGTAAAACACATGACCAAAGACTAGAGACCACAGATATGAGAGTCCTGAGAAAGATTATAGGCATGAACAGATGGCATCGATGGCAATATCATATTAAAAACGAAGATATTAGGAAAGAACTTGACATTGCCAGCATCCAGGAACGCATTAGCAGAGCTAATCTCAGGTGGTATGGTCACTTAAAAAGAATGGGCGAGGAAAGATTAGCAAAACAACCCAGAGGAAGACCAAGATATAGGTGGATTGATACGGAACAAAGTGCCTTAGACGATAGAAATATAAGATCTGATAATGTTGGAATCTTGACAAGTGACAGACTGATTTGGGAGAAAATTGTAGATAGGAAGTTAGTAATGATGTAATTTTTTTCATGTAGTACTATCATATCCTGTACACCCCCTTGAAGGTACATGGCAGGAAGTTGATGATGATGAAATTTTTTTTTATGATGAAAATTGAGTATGTTAATGTAGATAATCCCTTTGAATCTAAAGAAATACAAATTGTTATTTACTTTGATTTCGTTCTCTGCATTGAATTGTGAATGTTTCAGAAAGAAAAAAAAATGTGTGTGTGTATATATATATATATATATTGTCTATAATATTTAAATACAAACTTATTGAGTATGATGAAATGCTAACTGCATGGATAGACATGGGTTAGCTGATATGAAAATATGATTCTTAGGACTTTTATTTTCAGAGTCAGCATAAAAGAATCATCTGTAGCTAAGCTGGGATCTGTTTGTCGAAGGGTGTACAGAATATTTTCCCATGCATATTTTCATCATAGAGCTATTTTTGATGAATTTGAGGTAATGTATTATTTTCTTTGGCACACCTGATCTACCAATAACTGCATACTGAAGAAATGGACAAAAAAAACACTAAAATAAGTGTATTACAGTGCATCATAACATATCACGTATTTCAAATAAATAATATTGAAATTAAATACATTGTGTATGTAAAGCAATCATTAGACTGAGGTAATATGTATGTGCGCTGCATGGCAGCAGTTGGCATATAATCAGTTTCTGCATTTAAAAAAAAAAGTCAGTTACATATTTTCCATAATCAATTTCTTACAGGCAAACAAAATGTGACAGTAATCACCAGTTTTCTTTGCAGTATGGCACATTTCTCATTAGCAGAGAAAGAGAGAATGGGTTAATGACAGTAAAATGTGAATGCTTACATTTAAGAAGTCTGGAAGTCTGATATGAAGGGAAAGGTTTTTCCCCCTAATTGTTTGTTGTGTATTGCTTTCAAATAAAAAAAATGTAAATGTTACTTAATGTTTTTCATCATAATAGAAGTTGGCTAACTCGTCTTAGTGAGTTAGCTGACTAAGTTGACAGATCCCTCTCTCTTTCTCTCAACTAGCTTCCAGTGAATTAGCACACCATTAAAATGTTGAATATAGAGTCTCCATATCTCTATATTCAGCAGTTGTCAATGCCTTTTTGTTGGAAGGACCTAGATTCAAATCCCATCTAAGATGTCGAGCATTTTCATCTAAAGGTAAGTCGACTAATATTGAGGCAGCCAAAAATTCTGACACCTTACCAGAAAATACTTGACAGACATAGCCTACTATGCAGATAGGATTAACCAACGTATTAACATGTTAATGTTGAGGATGAAATAACTATTTGAATAACCTTAAGTTAATAAAATGAAAAAAAAAAAAAATTATTATTATCTAACCTCCAGGGGATCAAAGGACTCATTGCAGGAGGTCCATACTCTCATACAAAAAGATCATCAAAATGTGCCTTAAACCCAGTCAAAATTCTCCCCCCCCCCATGCAATTCATTCCACCCACCAGTCACTCTCCATACAAAGATCCTGCTTCTCAATCCCCTGCTCACACCCTCCTTATACAGCTTCCATGCTTGTCTCTTCTACTTCATGAAAAATCTCTTCCATATTAATCTGATAACAGCAACTTACCAACTTATTAGTTGTCTCAATCATAACCCCTCTCCTTCTTCTATTCACAAGGCTCTGCAGCATTCCCTCAATTTCTCCTGATATCTGACATTCCATAGACTTGACACTGACTTCAAAAACCTTCTCTAAACCCTCTTCAGTATGTTCCCTTGAAAACCAGGCAACCAAATCTGCACACAGTAGTCCATATGTGGCCTGATCAATGCTTACATAAGACATCATAACCTTTTTTTCTGCATGTCAATGTCCTTCTCATTATTGCCATAATCCATTATAATCTTAAAATTTTAGCATTGTGAATCCTAAACTTCAAGTCTGCATACTATCACTCCCAAATCTCTCATCTCTTCTACCTCCTTCAAAATTTCTCCATTTATTATATACTCTGCATCTCAACCTTGCCTGCCAAATTTCAGGACCTTTCACTTCACACCGTTAAACTGATAGCTCCACTTTCTTGTCCACTCACAGTCTGTTGAGATCCTCCTGCAATGCCACATCTGCTCTACGAGGGTGGTCTGAAAAGTTCTTGGCCTCAACCATAGATGGCAACGCTATCAGCAAGATTTTTTTTTCCCCTAAGTTGGTACATCTCTCGTAAGTATCCATGTGAAATTGAAGTCATTCTATCGAGATTTATACAGCTACAAGATTTATACATTTATACAGTGATTTATACAGCTGTCTGAAACAAAAGTGTTGTCTGTATCCCTTGAAACGGATAAAATTGAGTATCATGTGGTTATAAAATTCTTTGTAAAAGAAGATTTAACGGCAAAAGAAATTCATTCGAAGTTCATAAAAGTTTATGGGCACTCTTCTCCTTCGTTTTCGACAATTAAGAAATGGGCTGCCGAGTTTAAACATGGCCATACCAGCCTTGAAGATGATCCACATGAAGGACACCAAAAAGTGTAACACCGGAAATCATCGATTAAGTGCACGATATTGAATGGTATTGGATGACCCGCGAGTCAAAGTGCGTGAAATTACAGAGACTATTGGCATTTCAAAAGAACGTGTAGAATATATTTTGCATGAAGAATTCATCATCATTATCATCAAATTCCTGCCATGTACCCTCAAGGGGTGTACAGAATATTATAGTACTACATGAAAAAAATTACATCATTACTAACTTCCTATCTACAATTTTCCTTCAAATCGGTCTGTTACTTGTCAAGACTCCAACATTATCAGATCTTATATTTCTATCGTCTAAGGCACTTTGTACCGTATCAATCTACCTATATCTTGGTCTTCCTCTGGGTCGTTTTCCTGCCAACCTGGCAGAGAACACTTGTTTTGCTAATCTTTCCTCTTCCATTCTATTTAAGTGATCATACCACCTGAGATTAGCTCTGCTAATGCATTCCTGGATGCTGACAATGTCAAGTTCTTTCCTAATATCCTCATTTTTAATATGATATTGCCATTGATGCCATCTGTTCACGCCTCTAATCTTTCTCAGGACTTTCATATCTGCGGTCTCTAGTCTTTGGTCAAGTGTTTTACTTCTGACCCAACTCTCAGTTAAAACTGGTTTGAACACTGTCTTGTATACAGCTAATTTAGTGTTCCGACTAATTTCTTTCTTATTCCATATGAATTTATTCAATTGACTTCCCACCATACCAGCTTTGCTGATTCTATTGTCTATTTCTATATTTAATTTACCATCTTCAGTAAAAATTGTGCCTAAGTAGCTGAAATGTTTTACTTGTTCCACAGGTTCTCCATTCACAACACAGTTGACATTTTCAATGATTTTGCCTATTTTCATTGTCTTTGTCTTTTTATTGCTGGCCTTCATACCATATCTATTACAACAGCTATTCAATTTAGTCAGAGAATCTTGCAGACTTGTAGCGGATTTATTTAAAAGTATAACATCATCTGCATAAAGCAAAGAGCTGACATTAACATCTCCAATTTTGATATCAGGTTTAATACCACTGAATTGCAAATGAAAAAGCTTTGCACAAGATGGATGGCACTCTTGCTCACATTAGATCAAAAACGTACTCGTGCAAAAATCTCTGAACAGTGCTTGGAGCATTTTAACAAGAATAAAAGTGATTTTGTGAATCGGTTTATTACAATGGATAAGGCTTGTATTCTCCATTACACACCAGAATCCAAACAGCAGTCAAAACAGTGGACTGAAACCGGTTTTTCAGTGCCAAAGAAGGAAAGGTCATGGCATCGATACTAAAGGCATTTTGTTTATTAATTATCTTGAAAAGAATAAAACAATAACCAGGGAATATTATTCTGATCTTTTATCCAGACTAAACGGAAAAATTCGTGAGAAAAGATCCAGTTTGCAGAAGAAAAAAATCATCTTTCATCAGGACAATGCACCTGCCCACAAAGGTGTTTTGGCAATGGGAAAATTAAGGGATCTGCACTAATTGTTGGAATATCTACCCTGTTCCTTGGATTTGGCTCCCTCTGACTTCTGTCTCTTCCCAAAACTAAAACTCTTCCTTGCTGGTCACTGTTTTTCTTTGAATCATGAGATGATTTCAGCTGTAGAGGGGTATCTTGCAGTTCTTACTGAGAACCATTACAGGGATGGGATAATGGCACTGGAGGATCACTGGAATAAATGTATTAGTCTTAAGGGAGACTATGTTGAAAAATAAAAATAATTTTGAAATTATAAATTCGTGTTTTCATTGTTAGGCCGAGAACTTTTCAGACCACCCTTGTAGTTCTCATAGTTCTTCCCAACTTTGCATCATCTGCAGATAAGCTAATTCCAATGCATTAAAAGATAAGTTAAACAGCAATGGTCCAGAAACAGATCCCTGTAGCAGGGAGCTTCCTGTTTTGGGATACCTGTCTGACAGCTATTCAATTCACTATTCTGTTATCTAATCCCATCTCTTTCAATTTAGCTACTAGCTTGTCTTGTGGCAGTCTATTGGAGGCCTTTGAAAAATCCAAGTATACCACTGTATATGCATCTCCTTTATCCAGTGAATTTGTTGTTTTGTTGTAATACATGAGCAGATTGCTAAAACATGACCCCCCTACCCCAACAAACTCATGCTGACCCTCAAAAAATACTGCTATTGACAACCCTTTTCTGAATCCCTCACTAACTTCTCTAACACCTTGACACACACACAGACTACCCTACAATTTGTTGCCTCAGTCTTATCCTTCCCCTTTGTGAAGTGGAACAATTTTTCCCACCTTCTATTCCTTTTGGGAATGGTTTCAGGGCTCATGTTAAATAGGTGTGCCAACAGTGCAGTTAATTCCTTAGGGCAGTGGTTCTTAATCTTTTTTTGTCTGCTGCCCCCTTTCAACTATTTCTATGGCTTGGTATTCCCTACTGAGTTTTATACTAGGCTAATGACTTAATAAGATAATTATAATATATTATTAGGCAGACCTAAATTACCATCAACATAGTTGAACTGATAGTTATTAAAAAATAATGACTCATACAAATTAATTATTATCAAAAAAAGATGTAAACTTACTAGCAAACTTAATAAGCCAACCATTAATGGCTACCCTGAACATGATGAGTTCCTGCTAATTTTTCAATATCAGGTTCAATGTTCAAGAAACGAAGTCTCAAGTATCCTCTTTCACTTTGCAAAATCTCATATTTTTGCAAAAATATGAGAAAACATCAAGCATCAGTCTCATTGTTAAATGGAAATTTAACAATGAGACTTTCTTTGTGCTTATGTTGATCCACAGAATGATCAATTACTAAAGAGATATTGGAGGAATTTGTTTGTCATTAAAAAAAAAAAAAAAAGCACCTCACATCAAGTTTCTGCTTGGATTCTTTTTAGGACCTGAACTAACCTTTAGTCCATTTGGAACTTGTTCCATATTCACAGAGAAGGCATTATTTCTTATGCCTTCCCTGTGAATATGGAACAAATATCTTTATTGATATACTCTCATTTTTTTCCATAGTAATATCTTCATGCTTGTTCAGGATCCAAGAATATAAAACAAATTTGAAATGGGAAGTGATCAACATTTAGTTTTCAGTAGGATGAAATCGGGTACTGTTCATGATCCATCCAGACAGAAAATTGCAAGGGTAGAAAATCCATAGTGCTCTCAAGAAGTTAGAGACAGTTATGGAGAAAAAAATGAGAGCATATCAAAAGGTCCTAGCATATAAGTCTATGAGAGCATACAGAGAAAAGTCTAAGCAAGCATGTGTAAAAGTAACGAAAAAGTCATTGGAAAACTTTGAAAATCCTATTCCCAAGTCCTGAAAACTTGGATACCAATATTGGTTTTTAAACGGTTGCACTATTCAAATTGACTTTTTTTGTGTGGTATTTTCTTGTCTTGGTGTTGTATCCAACTGTACTGATTGTGTTGACTGTCGGCTTCCAGTTGTAACAATACACCTAATGCCCCACCATTTAAAGACTACATTATTCATAACATAGTTGATTGTGTTGCTTGCTTGTGGTATGTATGAATTCCATTGTTTAAAAATGTGGCAGGAGCAGGTATGAAATGTGTATGTGTGCATGAAATGTAGGCAGTGAAAGGCCCTGAGAGACATAAGTATCTCAGGATTTGGGTGGAGATAGTGCTTTGGAAATGGATGAAATTCAGTTTGCAGATACCAGTAGTGTGTCAGAGGGTGAGAAGAATGTTAAAGATATATA
The DNA here is from genome assembly GCF_054136105.1 of Typopeltis vanoorti. Lineage (NCBI taxonomy): Eukaryota > Metazoa > Arthropoda > Arachnida > Uropygi > Thelyphonidae > Typopeltis > Typopeltis vanoorti. The sequence goes on from NC_143554.1 coordinate 41,795,386, forward strand.
CATGGATTTACTCAGAGAAAAACGGAACTGCCGAGAACACACAGATTGAAGGAGTGAAAACTGGGTTGGTGGAGGGCTGAATGAAGATATTAGGAGAATAGAGAGAGAGGTTGGCAAGTGCAAAAAGAATGAGAATATCTGTAAGATAATGGTATGCATCAGAGAGAGAGAGAGAGAAGGGAAGAGTGGAAGTTGACGGTGTAGAAGCAAGGAGAACATCAGAGAGGAAGGTGAGAGAATGGGAATAACAGTGGAGATAGTGGAAATTGCAGAAAGGCAAGTGAGTATGGAAGCAAGGAAGGTTAGAGAATGGGAAGAGAGAGAGAGAGATATTGGAAGCCATAAGAGTTGGGGATGTCTGTGAGAAAAGGATGAATAAATGTTCATTGCATCATGTATAGATATTCAATGGGTTAAGGTGTACAGAGTAGGGTTCCAGGGGAGTACTTGCCTTTGGTGAAATGATAGTGTGGCACTGGGGTGAAAATGTGGAGATGGTAGTAATGGTTGAGACAAATGACCTGAGAGGTAGCATGAGATTTGAGGTTGATGTTAGACATAGTGCAACAGAAGTGTATCCAAGGAAAGATAGTGAGCATTTTGCAGAGTGGAGGAGAAGAGCAGTGCTAACAACTGAGGTGATAGCAAAAATATGTAGGAAAAGAAGTCTGGAATGTGTGGATACTTGGAGTATGTTAGAGGATAGAAGAGAGTTCCTGTAACCTTCCTACTCCCTGATACTGCTCCCCCATATACAACTCTGATAGGTATCAGAACCAATCACCAATCCACTAATCTAATATCCAAATTCATATGATGAAACATAAAAATCAACTTGTCAGGTGCCTTGAAAAAATACAAGAAAATGACAGCATATGCCTTACCCTTATCCACTGGTCTTGTTACTCTGTTATAAAAAGTTACCATAAAACAAGAGCATCCTTTAACAGATCCATACTCCCTGCATAAATATTACTCTCATCTACCCAATTCTGTATACGAGTTCTTGCCAATTTCTCCAAAATCTTAACAACTACAGAAGAAATATAAACAGGCCTCTAGTTTAATAACTTCGTTCTCCCACCACCACCCTTATGCAATGGTACTATCTTATAATTCTTACACTCTCCAAGAACATACGGCATAGCAAGACTTACATTAAACTGCCAAGTTAATAGAGTGATCAGTTCCATAGCACATTCCATTAAAACACGTGGTAAAGTGAAAATGATTGGATTGTCTCCTAGGATGGGTTACCTGCTAGGCAACCTTGGTTGTTGGCAGATCAAAACATTAATTTTACATATCATGCAGATTTTCATACAACCATGTTTATTAGATCTTCTGATTCCCAGAAAGAAAGAAAAAAAAAAAAAAAAAATATATATATATATATATATATATAGAATGCTTAAGGATCAAAGCTGTATAACTAAGAGGAGACCTCAACATGGCCTTTAAAGGAATGCGGAGAACTGACCAGGGCTTCCCTAATGTCCAATCCTTACCTTCTCATGGTGCACCCTGTAGGGTATCTACCTGGAAACTGCACGAACAAGGATGGGCTGGTCATTTTGGTATTGAGCCAGCCAAATTATATTCTTATTGGCTTAAACCAAAATACAAAATGATGGTACAACATGACAAATTTTCATGCCGGCTAGGGCGTCGCCCAGTTAAACAAGATCCCATTGTTTTCACCAGGGAACCACGGCAAACAGTGAAAAGTCAGCTACTGATACAAATCTAAAAACACATCCCCAACTCAACATCACCAGAGTTAAAGATCAGTACTATCAACATAAGAAGCCTGAATGGCAAAGAAATGGAGCTAGCTGAGGAATTAGATAAGTACCAGATCGACATAATAGGGGTGACTGAAACAAAAATCACCAAAACTGGTGAGATCTTTCTGAGCAATAAATACAAAATATTATATTCATGCAAGGAAAAGTAGTAGCCATAGCTCAACACTAAATACGAGGCTAATCTTCTTGAATGGCAGTCGGTCTCAAGTAGAGTGATGTGGGCAAATATGAGAATAGGGAACTGGACAATGAGACTTATTTCTGTCTACAGTCCCACAGAAGGTTCTAATAAGATAGAAGTGGAGGAATTTTTTGAGGCTTTAGAGAAAGCAACTGACACAATGAAAAAGGAAAAGTTGGTGCTTGTTGGGAATCTAAATAGCAGAGTAGGAAATGATTGTCAGATATACAAAAATATTTTGGGAAAATTTGGAGAAAAGAGCAAAGCTAATAATAATGGCAAATACCTGTGTGATTTCTGCTCAGGACATGGACTGGTTATTACTAACACCATGTTCCAACATTTAAATGTGCACAAATTCACATGGAGAGAAGAGGCAAGGAATAAGAAAAGTCTCATCGACTATGTTATTGTTGATAGTGATGTTTTCTCCCTGGTGCAGAACACCAGTGTGTACAGAGGATTTGAAATTGGAAGTGATCACTATTTATTCTTGAGCAGGATAAAATTGAATTTCATATTGAAAAGAATAACATGTAAGAAAGTTTTAAAGCAAATAAAAGTTGAGCAGCTCTCAGATGTGAACTGTAGACTAAAATTTACACTGTAAAACTAGCTAAACAAAAGTCATAGGAGGACTTTGGCAAGAACATAGAAAATAAATATCAAGAAGTGGCAAAATATTCTGTAGGTTGTTAAAAGCTTAGAAATGGAGAAAAGAGTGCTGTAAAAGGAGTTGGAGATCATAAAGGTGACAAGAAAACAGGAGAAAAACATATCCTTGACGTATGGAGTAATTACTTCGAGAAATTGCTAAATGAAACAAGCAGTGATAGCAGTGTGGTAAAAAAACACTCAACAGGCATACAGTCAGGAATACATATCCATACTTGAGGTAGAAAAAGCCATCAAAGGCTTGAAATGTGGAAAGGCAGCAGGAGTAGATGATATTCGAATAGGTATGGTGGTATAAAAGTTTTAAAGTGGTTGCACTGCATAGTTCAGAAAGCCTGGACAGAGGGACGAATTCCCGATGATTGGAGTAGAGCTCTCATAGTACCCATATATAAAAAGGGAAATAAAACGGAATGTGAGAATTACAGAGGTATTTCCCTACTGAGTGTTCCTGGTATGATTTATGTGCAAGTATACTTGAGAAACGGTCGAGAAGAATTCTGGAAGAAAAGCTTGGTGAAGAATAAGCTGGATTCGGGCCAAATAGAGGCTGTCAGGATCATATCTGCACTATACTACAAATAGTCGAGAAAGCATGGGAATATAACAAAGATCTGTATTTAAGTTTTATCAACTTGGAAAAGGCATATGACAAGGTGCCAAGAGAGAAACTATTCAATACGCTACAGTTACATGGTGTCGATGGGGCATTATATCAAGCAATACTTAGTCTTTATTTGAGTTGTAAGTCAGCAGTTAGAATTGAAGGAAGTACAGGAAGATGGTTTAATGTTAAATCTGGTGTGAGACAAGGATGTACATCATCCCCTCTGTTATTCATTATCTATATGGATCACATTATGAAGGAAAGTGGTATTAAACATATCAAAATTGGAGATGTTAATGTCAGCTCTTTGCTTTATGTAGACGATGTTATGCTTCTAAATAAATCTGCTACAAATCTGCAAGATTCCCTGACTAGATTGAATAACTGTTGTAATAGATATGGTGTGAAGGTCAGCAATAAAAAGAAAAAGATAATGAAAATAGGTAGAATTGTTGAAAATGTCAACTGCTTTGTGAACAGATAACCTGTTGAATAAATAAAACATTTCAGCTACTTAGGCACAATTTTTTAGTGAAGACGATAAATTAAATATGGAAATAGTCAACAGAATCAACAAAGCTGGTATTGCAGGAAGTAAATTCAATAAATTCATATGGAATAAGATAGATTAGCTGTATACAAGGCAGTGTTCAAACCAGTTTTAAGCTGGGTCAGAAGTAAAACACTTGACCAAAGACTGGAGACAGCAGATATGAGAGAGTCCTGAGAAAGATTAGACTCGGGAACATATGGCATCAATGGCAATATCATATTAAAAACGAGGATATTAGGAAAGAACTTGACATTGTCAGCATCCAGGAATGCATGAGCAGAGTTAATCTCGTGTAGTAAGAATGGGCGAGGAATGATTAGCAAAACAAGTGTTCTCTGCCGGGTTGGCAGGAAAACGACCCAGAGGAAGACCAAGATATAGGTGGATTGATATGGTACAAAGTGCCTTAGACCAGCGCTTCCCGAACTGTGGGCCGCGGCCCCCTTGGGGGACGTAGGTTTTGTTGAGGGGGGGCCGTGAAATAATGAAAACAAATTTAAAATGTTTTAAGACTAAGTATATTTTTTTTTTATTTTGAAAGAAACGTATTCAACTTTTATTTCTCTTTTGTTATTTTTTATATTTTAATGGAAAAATTCACACATTGGTGTTGGTTCACAAACTTTGCTTCCTGCGTATTTTGCCGCTTAACGAATATTAATAAATATTGCTTATTCATATGTTTCATTTCAAAGCAGTGGTTAATTGTATTTACTTTGAATGTTCTCCGGGGAAGTTCCAAATCTTTCTAACCCTTTCTTAACGCGTTCGTAATCAGCGACTGTTGATATTGACTTTATATACATATCAAAACTCGTTTTATATTATCGCTGTCATCCGAGCTAGTTTTCTGTTACCAATAAAAGTTTCGCATATACTTCACACATGTCGCCACATTACTATATCGCCACATGAACACTTGTTCATGTGGCGATATAGTAACTCGCTTGCAGTGGTAAACAACACGCCCTCCCTAAGAGCCACTATATTGCAGAGGCAATAAAAATAAGTACATTTTATTATGCCAGTGAATAAGGTATGAGGAGTCTGTGTGATATATTTCTCAACAAATAGTGCAATTAGAGACAACTGGGATAAAAACACACTAATTAATGAATCACGTGTCCCCTCATACATTTCAGTCTATGCTGTATAGACTGAAACAAAACCATATGTTGCATGGGCAAACACAGTATCTAACTAAAACTATTGTTATTAATTAGATGTATGTGAGTTCGATTTCCCAAGGCAGCAATAAAATTCAATGGAACGTGTTAAAATTCGTAAAAGTGTTGAAACTAAGTAATATATAATGAATGTTATGGCAGTTTCACATATGGAATTCGGTTGAAGAGAGTTAGCATTTCAACTCAATTGTCAGCTATGCTTTTATCTTTCGGTTGCGTGATCTTTTGTTAATACCGCACCAATCATATGCACGTTTTAATAAACAGACTGCCTTTGCTGTCTGTTTCGCGTTAGGCTTAATTACCGTAAAAGGAGAAAAGTCACAAAAGTGAAAAATGTTCCTGGTCCGGGGATTCCCTTATTCAGGTAATATTCACTAATTTCATGTTATCAGTCTGTGGTGTGCCAGTATTGGTAAGTGGTGATATTATTTGATATATTCTACGTTAAAAAATTTAACCCTGAGATGGATAAGTGGTTGATAAAAAAAATAAGAAAAAAATCCTGCGAACAATCAGAAGAAGCAGAAACAGACTTAAAAAAAAAAAAAAAAAGGACAGTATTTCATATATTACCAGAACAGACCGTATCGTCTTCAGAACCAAACGGTAAGAGGCAAAAAATGTAATATATGCATTTGATTTTTGCAATATTCGCTGTGTATGTTTTGTATTGAATATAAATACAATAAATATTATAATAATATATCTCTATTACGATTTTTTGTTCGAGGGGGGCCGTGAAATATTTTAATTTTTGCAAAGGGGGCCTAGACATCCAGAAGTTTGGGAAGCACTGCCTTAGACGATAGAAATATAAGATCTGATAATGTTGAAGTCTTGACAAGTAACAGACTGATTTGGGGGAAAATTGTAGATAGGAAGTTAGTAATGATGTATATTTTTCATGTATTACTATCATATCCTATACACCCCTTGAGGGTACATGGCAGGAATTTGATGATGATGTATGCGAGGGCTGTTCAATAAGTAATAAGATTAATTTTACTGTCGCGAAATCACTCATCACAATATTAATTTCTGGAATAAAGAAATGTTGCTGTCTGTATTAACAAAAGAGGTTGATAGATGGCATATATGGGCTGATATGCCAGAGTGTCACGTGACTAACCGCAAGCTTGTTTCGGCGCGCCTACAAGCTGCAACCTGTCATTGAAATAGAAGCTTTCTTGGAACAGCGTTATGCAATTAAATGTTGTGTGGGTTTGCAATAATCAGCATCGGACACTTTTAACATGATACGCGAGGCTTTCCACGATGAAGCAATGCCGAGGGCAAGTGTTTTTCACTGGCATAAAACTTTTAAGGAAGGAATGCAAAATGTGGAAGATCTTGAACGTGAGGGAAGACCTTCAACATTTATCACAGAGACAATGATCAACACAGCAGCGATTATCATCAAGAAGGATCGCAGAATTACAGTACACCAGCTGCATGTTGTCCTGAATATTTCTGTGGGAAGTGTTCACTCAATCATGGCTGAACATTTCGGACTGAAACGTGTTTGCGCCTGATGGATTCCCAAACTCTTGACACCGGAGCAAATGCAGCATCAAGTGGATGTGTGCACAGAATGGAAAGAAAGACTGGAACAAGAAGGCAACAACTTCTTAAAACGCATCATTACAGCAGATGAAGCTTGGTTGTATCACTATGACCCTATAATGAAACAACAAAGCAATGAATGGAAGCATACGTCTTCGCCTACCCCCAAGAAAGCAAAAACTGTAAAAATCGTCTGGTAAAGTTATGACCATAATGTTTTTTGACTACGAAGGCATTGTTTACCAACACGCTGTAGAACCCAGGAATACTATAAATGGCTCATACTATGCTGATGTTTTACGGACAATGGTACAGCACGTCAAAAAGAAGCGTCCATTGCTGAAGAATGGCTTCTTATTGCACCACAATAATACAAGGCTGTGTAGTGGACGTTTTGCAGAAGAACAACATAGATATCCTACCACCCCCTCTATACGGTCCTGATCTCGCACCGTGCGATTTCTGGCTGTTTCCTCAGCTCAAGAAACCACTAAGAGGTCGCCATTTCGAAAGCAACAACATGCGTAAAAGCTGCAGAGGTGGTTTTGAAAGAACTCAAAAAATGGACTTTTACATGTGTTTAAGAAGTGGACGCAAGGGTGGGACAAATGCATCGCGTCTCACAGTAGTTACTTCGAAAAAGACCATGTAAATGATGACAATTAAAGGTAATCTGTTTTCCGTATTAATATTGTCTTATAACTTATTGAACAGCCTACGTGTGTGTGTGTGTGTGTGTGTGTCATACTTTTGCTTGCTGTACTGAATCTTATTAGTCTTTTGTTTGAAAATTCCAAACAGAGCTCACTCAACCCAGAACTATGAGTCATTCTGCATGGCACATGAAGAAATTCTTAAAATAAGAAACATCAAGCAATGTCTTTCTTCCAAAAGATTTGAAGTGACCATTAGCCTCTGCCTTAACTTTGCAGTAGCACTTTTTCAAATTCCTACACAGCATGTGTGACTCTCCAGATTCTGCTAACATCAGACTTATCATAGCTACAAGGTGTTACCCAAAAGTTCATGACCATTAAAATAAATTATGCTAACTCTTAGTTTCCACCATCTCCTTTGAAGTAGCTCCCTTGGACAGTATAGTGATCGCAGTGGTTTTTCCATGATTCATGCTTCCCTAGAAGTCCTTCAGTAAATATGGTTATGTTTAACTCCCAAGAAATGGGAATCTAATCCTTAGACTTCTACCCAACAATTAAGGCTACTTCCTAGCACCCATAGAATTCACCCTTCCTAGAATTTGAGGCTTTCAGTCTGATCACTTGTTTTCTTTTACAGTTCTTATGTTGTAACCCCTCAGTGTCTCTGTGACAAACTCTTGAATTCTTTACATGATCTTTTAGTTCATTCTTTGTTCATTTCATCATCATCGTCGTCACATTCCTGCCATGTACCCTCAAGGAGGTGTACAGGATATGATAGTACTACGTGAAAAATTTACATCACTACTAACTTCCTATATACAATTTTCCACCAAATCAGTCTGTTACTTGTCAAGACTGCAATAATATCAGATCTTATATTTCTATCGTCTAAGACACTTTGTATCCTATCAAACCACCTATATCTTGATCTTCATCCGGGTCGTTTTCCTGCCAACCTGGCAGAGAACACTTGTGACCACCTGAGATTAGCTCAGCTAACGCGTTCCTGGATGCTGACAGTGTCAAGTTCTTTCCTAATATCCTTGTTGTTAATATGATATTGCCATTGATGCCATCTGTTCATGCCTCTAATCTTACTCAGGACTCTCATATCTGCTGTCTCTAGACTTTGGTCAAGTGTTTTACTTCTGACCCAGCTTGAAACCGGTTTGAACACTGTCTTGTATACAGCTAATTTAGTGTTCTGACTATTTTCTCTCTTATTCCGTATGAATTTAATCAATTGACTTCCTGCAATACCAGCTTTGTCGATTCTGTTGTCTATTTCCATATTTATTACCATCTTCACTAAAAATCGTGCTTAAGTAGCTGAAATGTTTTACTTGTTCCACAGATTTACCATTCAAAACACAGTTCACATTTTAAACGATTCTACCTATTTTCATTGTCTTTGTCTTTTTATTGGTGACCTTCATACCATATCTATTACAACAGTTATTCAATTTATTCAGGGAATTTTGCAAACTCGTAGCGGATTTATTTAGAAGTATAACGTCGTCCACATAAAGCAAAGAGCTGACATTACCATCTCCAATTCTGATATTATGTTCAATACTACTTTCCTTCATAGTGTGAGTCATATAGATAATGAATAACAGAGGGGGTAATATACAACCTTGTCTCGCACCAGATTTAACATTAAACCATCTTCCTGTACTTCCTTCAATTCTAACTGCTGACTTGTAACTCAATAGGGGTGCTTAAGGGTCAAAGCTGTATAACTGAGAGGAGATCTCCACATAGCCTTTAAAGGAATGCGGAGAACCGATCAGGGCTTCTGACCCAATGTCTAATCCTCACCTTCTCGTGGCACACCCTGTTGGGTATCTACTTGGATACTAAACGAACGAGGATGCGCTGGCAATTTGGGATTTAGCCAACCAAATTGTATTCTAATTGGTTAAACCAAAATAAAAAATGATGGTACAACATGACAAAATTTCATGCCGGCTGGGGCGTCGCCCATTTAAACAAGGCCCCCATTGTTTTTGCCAGGGAACCAGGGCGAACAGTGAAAAGTTAACTACTGGAACAATTCTGAAAACACACCCTAACTCAACATCACCAGAGTTAAAGATCGGTACTATCAACATAAGAAACCTGAATACCAACGAAATGGAGCTAGCTGAGAAATTATATAAGTACCAGATCGACATAATAGGGGTGACTGAAACAAAAAAGGCAAAAACTGGTGAGATCTTTCTGAGCAATAAATACAAAATGTTATATTCAGGCAATGACAATCAAGGAAAAGGAGGAGTAGCCATAATATACAACACAAAATACGAGGCTAACCTTCTTGAATGGCAGTCAGTCTCAAGTAGAGTAATGTGTGCAAATATGAGAATTGGGAACTGGACAATGAGACTTATTTGTGCCTATGGTTCCGCAGAAGGTTCTAATAAAGTAGAAGTGGAGGAATTTTTTGAGGCTTTAGAGAAAGCAACTGACACAATGAAAAAGGAAAAGTTGGACCTTGTTGGGGAACTAAAGTTTTTATTCAAACACGGTAGTTGTCTCCATAATTTCCAAAAATGCATTCGGATCACCGTGCAAGCCTAAAAGAAAGGATTCAGATCATCCATAGAAATGATACCCACAAGCACTGCAATCGCTATGGTAAGCTAAAGATTCGTATTTCTCTCCTTATCAATCGACTGGCCTTTTTAAAAAGATGCAGAGACAATAACCTCATTCCGATCTGCATCAGGCTAAAAAAGAAATTTACGTCCGCTAAGGCACTCCGTATCTATGACCGCACAGAAAAAGCAATGCTTAGAGAACAGATCCAAACGGCCTGCCGAAACCTAGCTACAACACAAAATCTAGTTTCTAAATTACAATCAGAACTATCGAACTATGTTAATCCAGACATTCTACAAACACTTGAAAGAATTACTGACAATTCGGCCAAGCATACCCTGGAAAAGAACAAAGAAAAACTCAAGAAAAAATTCCACAGGTTGAAACAATGGCAAAATGTGGCGGCCAATCAGAGGACTTCCTCCCCGAGAAACAACAATGAACAACAAACAAGGGAGACAAGGAGCGACCAACCACCGACAAGCAAGAACCATGTGATCAACATATCAAGCCACACCCTGAACAACGGCGAACTCACGCTGCTAAATAAAAGACTGAACTACGCAATAGCGCCTAAAAAGGTAAACAAACTGGATTTTATCTACCACATTGAAAGAGGCATCAGATCCCTACCTAACAACATAGCAGACAAAATACGACTAGAAACCAGTAATGTCCTAAATACCAAGAAAACCATACAGAACAACCTGACTAAAACAGAATTAGCAGCAATTAAATCATTAAAAGCCAAACAAAACATAATAATAACGAAAGCTGATAAAGGCAGTGCCACTGTTGTCCTTGACAGGTCAACATACATACTGCAAATGAACCAACTAGTAGCCGATAATAACACATATAAAATGGTAAATTATAACCCAACAAAAAGGATAAAGGACAAAACAGAAAGACTACTAAAGTCCGTCACTTCTTGGCCACCAGACACAGTTAAAAAACTCAAACCCCACTACGCCCCCCCAGAATATATGGGGTTCCGAAAATACACAAACAAAATGTGCCCCTTCGACCAATAGTGGAAGGAATAGACAGTCCCAATTACCACCTAGCCAAGAAATTAGCGGCAACACTCAAGGAGTTGGTAGGACATTCCCCCTCCTACATAAAAAACACACAACACTTTCTTTATAAACAAAATCAAAAACATAACACTCGACAAAGACGACTTATTAGTCAGTTTGACGTTTCTGCCCTTTTCACTAATGTCCCCATCAGTGACACAATTATCCTACTACAGAACAAATTTCCGCCCGACATTACGGCCCTCTTTGCCCGCGTAGTAAAGTCCGGTTACTTTGTGTGGCAAAACAAATTCTACCTACAAAAGGAAAGTACAGCCATGGGCTCACCATTATCCCCCCCAATCGCGAACTTCTACATGGAAACCTTTGAGCAAAGGGCTCTTGATTCCGCCACGCTTCGACCGACAATCTGGCTCAAATACGTTGACGACGTATTCGCGATCTGGTCGCATGGGCGACAAACGCTAAACACATTCCTCAGCCACCTAAACAAACAACACGAACGCATACAATTTACCATCGAAATCGAAAACCAAAATTCGCTCCCGTTCCTAGACACACTAGTTAAACGTCATCCTTCAGGCAGTCTATCCTTCACGGTCTACTGAAAACCGACACACACGAGCCAATACATACATGCGAATTCATACCACCACCCAGCACAAAAATATGGAGTCATAAACACCCTTAAAAACAGAGTCACAACTATTTGCTCTAACCAGCAAGCCCTGAAACAAGAACTAAAAATCATTACTGACACATTCGTAAACAATGGCTATAACAAAAATACTGTCAATAAAATACTCTATAAAACCACAACAAAAACGAATCTAGATTACAGTAAAACCATAGCCATCCCATACATTAAAGGGTTATCAGAAAAAATGAACAGAATCCTACAACATTATAACCTCAATGCCACATTTAAACCACCCACTAAACTTAAAACCATATTCAGCTCCTCTAAGGATCCTCTCCTCCCATTAGCACATCCTGGAGTCTATTGCATCCGCTGCACCTGTAACTTACCGTCCATTGGTGAAACAGGACAGACAATCCCTATACGCAAGAAAGAACACATTAGACACATTAAATATAACCAGTATGGTGAAGTAGGCCTCTCAGACCATGCACTTAACATCACACAAAAACATGGTACGAAAGAAAATTTAAAGAATCCTGCGAAATCCTGATAAACCACCCAAATATCAACAATAAAGATGGTATGAAAATTCCAAGGATCTGGATGGCACACATTCAGCCAACCTAATATGAAAGATTCAACATAAGTCAGGACTCTAGCCAATCCGCTAGTATTAGAAACCATTCCACTCCAACTGGATGGAATGATGTTAATATATGCATATAGTAGACAACACAAATAATAGGACTCTAGCGTTGATGTATAATTTTTTTTTTTTTCCCACCAGAGGTCAGGCCAACAATTGTGGTAGCAGTTAGTCAGTGTCTTTAACGAACCAGTATGATTGTAGTATAGCTTGTTTCTTGTGTATATTTGTACGCTCCAGAAGATGACCTTGACATAAAGGTCGAAACGTCGAATTATAAAATTTTAGTAATAAACTAAAGTTTTTATTCAAACACGGTAGTTGTCTCCATAATTTCCAAAAATGGATATTTTGGGAAAATTTGGAGAAAAGAACAAAGCTAATAATAATGGCAAATATTGGATTTCTGCTTGGGACACGGACTGGTTATTACTAACACCATGTTCCAATATAAAAATGGGCAGAAATTCACATGGAGAGGCATAAGAAAAGTCTCATTTGACTATGTTATTGTAGATAGTGATGTTTTCTCCCTGGTGCAGGACACCAGAGTGTACAGAAGATTTGAAATTGGATGTGATCACTAGTTATTCTTGAGCAGGATAAAATTGAATTTCATGTTGAAAAGAATAACATGTAAGAAAGTTTTAAAGCGAATGAAAGTTTAGCATCTCTCAGGTGTGAACTCTAGACTAAAATGCACAAAAATTATTGTAGATAAAATGAAAGAGTTTGAAAACAGGAATCAGACCTTTGAGATTCAGTGGCAAACCCTGATTGATTCAGCTAGAGAGGCATGTGGTGAAGTTGTCTGCAAGGATAGAAAAATTAGACCTCCATGGTGGACACAGGAAGTTAAAGAGGCAATGAAGGAAAAGAAGAAAGCATATCAAAAGTTACTGGTAAATAAGTCAGTTTGTGCTCTTAGAGAATACAGAGACAAATGCAAAAATGCTAAACACTGTGTAAAACTAGCTAAACAAAAGTCATGGGAGGACTTTGGTAACAATATAGAAAATAAATATCAAGAATGTGGCAAAATATTCTATGATAAAGGTGACATGAAAACAGGAGAAAAAGATATCCTTGACGTATGGAGTAATTACTTTGAAAAACTGCTAAATGAAACAAGGAGTGGTGACAGCACAGTGATAAAAACACTCACCAGACATGCAGTCAGGAATATATATCCATACTTGAAGTAGATAAAGCCATCAAAGGCTTGAAATGTAGAAAGGCAGCAGGAGTAGATGATATTCGACCAGAAATGCTAAAGTATGGTGGTATAAGAGTCTTAAAGTGGTTGCACTGCATAGTTAAAAAAGCCTGGACAGAGGGACGAATTCCCGATGATTGGAGTAGAGCTCTCATAGTACCCATATATAAAAAGGAAAACAAAACGGAATGTGAGAATTACAGAGGTATTTCCCTACTGAGTGTTCCTGGTATGATTTATGTGCAAGTATACTTGAGAAACGGTCGAGAAGAATTCTGGAAGAAAAGCTTGGTGAAGAATAAGCTGGATTCAGGCCAAATAGAGGCTGTCAGGATCATATCTGCACTATACTACAAATAGTCGAGAAAGCATGGGAATATAACAAAGATCTGTATTTAAGTTTTGTCAATTTGGAAAAGGCATATGACAAGGTGCCAAGAGAGAAACTATTCAATACGCTGCAGTTATATGGTCTCAACGGGGCATTATATCAAGCAATACTTAGTCTTTATTTGAGTTGTAAGTCGGCAGTTAGAATTGAAGCAAGTACACGAAGATGGTTTAATGTTAAATCTGGTGTGAGACAAGGATGTACATTATCCCATCTGTTATTCATTATCTATATGGATCACATTATGAAGGAAAGTGGTATTAAACATGATATCAGAATTGGAGATGTTAATGTCAGCTCTTTGCTTTATGCAGACAATGTTATACTTCTAAATAAATCCGCTACAAGTTTGAAGAATTCCCTGACTAAATTGAATAACTGTTGTAATAGATATGGTATGAAGGTCAGCAATAAAAAGAAAAAACAATGAAAATAGGCAGAATCGATGAAAATGTCAACTGTGTTGTGAATGGAAAACCTGTGGAACAAGTAAAACATTTCTGCTACTTAGGCACAATTTTTAGTGAAGATGGTAAATTAAATATGGAAATAGACAACAGAATCAACAAAGCTGGTATGGTAGGAAGTCAAATGAATAAATTCATATGGAATAAGAGAGAAATTTGTCAGAACACTAAATTAGCTGTATACAAGACAGTGTTCAAACCAGTTTTAATTTATGTATCTGAGAGCTGAGTCAGAAGTAAAACACTTGACCAAAGAATAGAGACTGCAGATATGAGAGTCCTGAGAAAGATTATAGGCATGAACAGATAGCATCAATGGCAATATCATATTAAAAATGAGAATATTAGGAAAGAACTTGACATTGTCAGCATCCAGGAATGCGTTATCAGAGCTAATCTCAGGTGGTATGGTCACTTAAACAGAATGGGCAAAGAGAGATTAGCAAAACAAGTGGTCTCTGCCTGGTTGGCAGTAAAACGACTCAGAGGAAGACCAAGATATAGGTGGATTGATACGGTACAAAGTGCCTTAGACGATAGAAATATAAGATCTGATAATGTGGAGTCTTGACAAGTAACAGACTGATTTGGAGGAAAACTTTCGATAGGAAGTTAGTAATGATGTGGTGATGTAATTTTTTCCATGTAGTAATATCATATCCTGTACACTACACCCCTTGAGGGTACATGGCAGGAATTTGATGATGATGATAAAGACTAAGTATTGCTTGATATAATGCCCCATTGACACCATATAACTGTTGTGTATTGAATAGCTTCTCTTTTGGCACCTTGTCGTGTGCCTTTTCCAGATTGCCAAAACTTAAATACAGATCTTTGTTATATTCCCATGCTTTCTCAGCTATTTGTCGTAAAGTGAAGATCTGATCCTGACAGCCTCACCACATGCCTCTCTGGCTGAATCGATCAGGATTTTCTTCAAAACTTGCCACTGAGTCTCCAAGGTTTGGTTCTTGTTCTCAAACCCTTTCATTTTTTCTTCAATAATCTTTGTGTATTTTAGTCTGCAGTTCACATCTGAGAGCTGCTCAACTTTTATTCCCTTTAAAACTTTCCTACATGTCATTCTTTTCAATATGAAATTCAGT
Organism: Typopeltis vanoorti; assembly: GCF_054136105.1. Classification (NCBI taxonomy): domain Eukaryota; kingdom Metazoa; phylum Arthropoda; class Arachnida; order Uropygi; family Thelyphonidae; genus Typopeltis; species Typopeltis vanoorti. The sequence continues at coordinate 41,810,741 of NC_143554.1, forward strand.
TTTATCCTGCTCAAGACTAAATAGTGATCACTTCCAATTTCAAATCCTCTGTACACTCTGGTGTCCTGCACCAGGGAGAAAACATCACTATCAACAATAACATAGTCAACGAGACTTTTCTTATTCCTTGCCTCTTCTCTCCATGTGAATTTGTGCACATTTAAATGTTGGAACATGGTGTTAGTAATAACCAGTCCATGTCCTGAGCAGAAATCACACAGTTATTTGCCATTATTATTAGCTTTGCTGTTTTTTCCAAATTTTCCCAAAATATTTTTGTATATCTGACAATCATTTCCTACTCTGCTATTTAGATTCCCAACAAGCATCAACTTTTCCTTTTTCATTGTGTCAGTTGCTTTCTCTAAAGCCTCAAAAAATTCCTCCACTTCTACCTTAGTAGAACCTTCTCTGGGACTATAGACACAAATAAGTCTCATTGTCCAGTTCCCTATTCTCATATTTGCCCACATCACTCTAATTGAGGCTAACTGCCATTCAAGAAGATTAGCCTCGTATTTAGTGTTGAATACTATGGCTACTCCTTCTTTTCCTTGCATGAATATAACATTTTGTATTTATTGCTCAGGAAGATCTCACCAGTTTTTGTGTTTTTTGTTTCAGTCACCCCTATTATGTCGATCTGGTACTTATCTAATTCCTCAGCTAGCTCCATTTCTTTGCCATTCAGGCTTCTTACGTTGATAGTACTGATCTTTAACTCTGGTGATGTTGAGTTGGGGTGTTTTCAGATTTGTTCCATTAGCTGACTTTTCGTTGTTCGCTCTGGTTCCCTGGCGATAACAATGGGGGCCTTGTTTAACCAGGCCACACCCCAGCCAGCATGAAATTTTGTCATGTTGTACCATCATTTTGTATATTGGTTTAAGCCAATAAGAATACAATTTGGTCAGGTAAATCCAAAATTTGCCCATTCTCGTTCGTTCAGTATCCAATTAGATACCCAACAGGGTGCACCACGAGAAGGTGAGGATTGGACATTCGGTCAGAAGCCCTGATCGGTTCCCCGCATTCCTTTAAAGGATATTTGGAGGTCTCCTCTCAGTTATACAGCTTGGACCCTTAAGCACCCCTTGTTCATTTCATTAAACCAAAAATGATATCTGTGATATAGTACAATTTCCTTTAACTTCATAAAATAACTACTAGTACTCCATCCACATGATAAATCACTAAAAACTGTTGCATTACCCTCCGACCGACAAGAGCTGACATTTGTTTTACAGCAGAAGCAAGAACAAACATATTAAAAGTTGTCTGGATTACATCTTACTGCGCATCAATCCACTGCCTAAGAGTCGAGGGATGCCAAATACTTTGTCACTTGCCAGATAAATTCATGCAGCTGTATCCACCAAAAAACATGTTATTTCTTCTGTGTTTAAATTAAATAAATGAATTTCAGTAAAAATGTTTAATATTCATTTAATTCAGTGACTAAGAAAATACCATTTATAATTACATCACAGTTGCTTTAAGTGGAAGATAAACATGAGTGGCCTTTTGTTTTTGTGCATTATTCTCATCATCACCACCAGCTTAGTAACCCGTACCACCTAAAATACTGTTGTTGTAATAATTTCTGTTTTCTATTACGCTGCTTTGTCTTTATTTTCTTTACTTAATATTCATGAATGTCATAAATGGTCGAATGCCTTAACATTTGACCATTTATGTCACCATCTATATTTCTACTATATCTATTAGCCTTCATGCTCTGTAGTGTAACAAATTTATTGTTTTATGACTGTGCCAGTTAGACTATGTATTGAGTCACTGCGAGATTATAAGATTTTAAACTGAAGACAAAGATATCATTTGTATTCCCCGCTTATATTAATCCTTACCTCAGATTAGTCGTGGCTTAATTATAAATCACATAAACTTCTATCTTATGCAGGTTTGAATTGTTTTAGGATAGTGCATTGACAGAATCAGTTCAATGTGTTGTTCACAAACCATTTAATTAAATGAAAAAGGAATATTTACAGAATGATTCACATTAACATATATATACAGTTTCATTACAATTGTCTTGTTATTCTCAATTCTTCCTAATCCAGACTTAGTTCTAATTTTCTTCCTTTGAAGCTGATTCACAATCTAGAATTACGTGCCGGTTACTGTCAGTTAATATATACATTAACTGACAGTAAGGCATACCTTGTGTAAGCCTAATTCAATATCAATATACATTATCTCATAAACATACACACTTGATATGCATTCTCATTCAGCACGTTGCTTTTACATTCATTTTTTGTTCACACATAAGTGCGCCTTCTTGTCTTGCTTTCATCTGCTGACTCGTTCTTGATTTCCCTCTAAATTTCTTCCTTGTCCGAGTTGTCGATTATTCCATGCCGTATAGGACACTCAATATGGTGGCAATATTCAGCTCTTTCTTAATGAGAACGAGACGATCGACATGATACTTCAAATGTGGCAGCGGACTCAGGTAAGAGATTTCGAACTTGTGGTGCTTTTCTTTAGATTACCAATGCAGACCTAACATGGCAGTGGACCCAAGTAAAAGAAGAAATAGGAAATCCTAAGACAAAATTCCTTCTCGACATTTTGCCTTATATACACCTCAACTTCCGTTATATGCATGCATGCATTTCTTTAACTTTCCATACATGTCCAAAGGTTATGTATGGACCTTCGGACATGTCATTCTTCGCACATCTTTAGAAATATTTTCTATGGCAATTCTTAGAATTAGACTTATTAATTTGACATGAGTTAACAGCATTACATGATGACGTCATGCACCACATTATTTTTTACAAAGGCTCATTACAAGATTATTACAGACAAAATAACATTTCTCTAAGTGCATTCCTCTTAAAAAAAACATGCAAAAGTAAACATAATTATTACATATAATAAGAGATTTTACACTGTGAATAGTGGACTAAGCTTTAGATAATTCATAAACTCTACTGCAGAGATTAAAATTAAACATGGAACTGTTTTTTTAATAAATTGGCCAGTAGTTTTGTACAGGTGACAGAAATCAACCATCTTAAAATATTCGCAAACATCCATGTCATAGCAGGATTCTAATTGATTCAACCTAGTGTAGAGATGTTATCTCCTTGGCTGACCATTCTGGCAGTTAACTATCCAAAAAGCCAAGGTAAACAAATTGCTATGTATTTTGTTCGTAGACAAGTTTTTGCTGTGTCTAAACTTGTATCTTTCTTATTCAAACTGAAAACCTTTTGTTTTGCTATTTATAATTTTTCATTGTACTCTAGTGTACATTGGTTATAATTTATATAATAATTATTTTGCTTTCTGTTAAAAGAAAGTACTATAAATAAATATCCATTATTATTTTATAGCCACATAAAACACAAGTGGTTGCCTTTTGGAAACTTTTGAAAGTATTATGACACTTACATGAATGTTGTGAATGGGGAACCTGTGGAACAAGTAAAAGATTTCAGCTACTTAGGCACGATTTTTACTGAAGATGGTAAATTAAATATGGAAATAGACAGCAGAATCAACAAAGCTGGTATGGTAGGCAGTCAATTGAATAAATTCATATGGAATAAGAGAGAAATTAGTCAGAACACTAAATTAGCTGTATACAAGACACTGTTCAAACTAGTTTTAACTTATGGATCTGAGAGCTGGGTCAGAAGTAAAACACTTGACCAAAGACTAGAAACTACAGATATGAGAGTCCTGAGAAAGATTAGAGGTGTGAACAGAGGCATCAATGGCAATATCATATTAAAAATGAGGATATTAGGAAAGAACTGGACATTTTCAGCATCCAGGAATGCGTTAGCAGAGCTAATCTCAGGTGGTATGGTCACTTAAACAGAATAGGCAAGAAAAGATTAGCAAAACAAGTGTTCTCTGCCAGGTTTGCAGGAAAACGACCCAGATGAAGACCAAGATATAGGTGGATTGATACAGTACAAAGTGCCTTAGATGATAGAAATATAAGATCTGATAATGTTGGAGTCTTGACAAGTAACAGACTGATTTAGAGGAAAATTGTAGATAGGAAGTTAGTAATGATGTAAACTTTTCATGTGGTACTATCATATCCTGTACACTCCTTGAGGGTACATGTCAGGAATTTGATGATGATGATGACTTACATGAATACAATCTTCAGCACTTGATATTCCACTGCTTAAAGGATGAACTGTCCATTAGCCATTATGATTTTGGATAAGAGCTCAGTGTCCCAAGAACTTTTGAATTGGTGCTCATCAGAAACAGGAGCAGATGAAAATATATTGCTTTCAGTTGTAATTTTTTTATACCTCTTGTTTACCACAACTGAGTTTCCATGAGGAAATGTTTTGTTATTTGGCTATAAAACAATAATGGATATTTATAAATATTCTTTTTAATTGTCATTTGAAGTTCTTTTTGTTTTCTGTACCTTTTTTGTGTCTTTATTCTGTTGTGTTAAATTTATATAGCTGACAGCAAATCCTTCTTAGTAAAAGAATAAAATATTCCTCTTTAATCAAGCAAACTAATATTTGCACTGTGAGCACTTTTAAGATTTTCAGCAGAAACTGTTTATATACTTTCTCATTAAAAAAATAAATTTTATTTTGCTTACTTGGTGGAATATCTTTCTCGGTAATTTAATCCATAGAGATAGTCATTGGTGCTGATGAACTTTTTTAATTGTCTGTATATAGATACCATTTTGTGTTGTAATATATGCTTTTTACCAAAACTTTATACTTAAATGAATAATATAATATCATTCTGCATTATACAGAATTTCTTAAATTGTAATTCTCTTGTTCCATTCTGAATATAATTTGTGAGAAAATGCTGAAACTTACTGATATCTTAAATCTCACATTATCTAATAAATAACAAATCACTCTTTTCTAGAATGAGACATACTTATGCCGCCGTTTCACAGTCTTTGTCACAAAATATAATTTAATGTCAAAGGATAATTTAATTGTGCCCATTCTGGATGAAGATACTAATGCAACAGAGAGTGAAGCATGAAAATCAGGACTGCTTTAAGTGTCTTCAGTGAAATAACCATATCACACAACACTTCAGTCATCTGTACAGCAGTTGACTTTTGCAGAAAGTGTTTGTTCCTCTCAAATGGCAGTTAGACATACTAAAATGTGAGTGGTATGTATTTTCTAGCATAGTGAATATTTATTATTGAAGAGTATTGCAGCCCAGTAATTAAATGGTACAGTTCAGTGGTTTTGAAAACCAATAGTTTGTCAGTGTATATATATATATATATATATATATATATATATATATATATATATATATATATATGTGTGTGTGTGTGTGTGTGTGTGTATATACTGTATAGAACTAATGTGCTGTTATAAGATATAGACAATCCAGGTGAGAAATGATGATTAGAATATTGGATTTCTCGGGAATTTGAAGAATCGTGTAAATCACATGAAGATGTTAAAGCTAAACATTCAGTTATCTGTTCATATAAACAATATTTATTGTAACATTCACTTAGCAGTGATTTGGAATATTAATCAGTGGACTTGGTAGGACATTGTGTACAGTTTTTAATAGTGCTTTCTCTCTCTCTCTCTCTCTCTCTCTCCTTACGATTGAAGATATACTCAAACTTTTTGCAAATGAGTGTTTTCATACATGTGCATGCATGCACAGCATGCCTAATGCTCTAAATCAAAAAGATGTATGTAATGTGAAATATGAGTTGTATTATAGCCTGATTTGGTTTTACGTTAACATTTATGCTATAACTTCAATCCCTCCATGTAATAAACTTCACTGCTTTAAGCAAAACTGTATGCAGCTATATATATATATATATTTTTTTTTTTTTTATTATTATTATTTTTTTTTATACCTCTGATATGTTGTCTCAGTCATAAGTTATTTTCATATAGTATATCTTAGTGTATGAAATTTAATTTTTCAAATATTAAAATGCAAAAGTACCTATGCATTTTTAATGCTCATGATTCTGGAAAATTTCTCATTTTTCAGACCATCAGATGAAAAAGTATAAGAAATTTACACAGTTAACTACATCAGTCCAAATCTGTGTAACACTGCACTTAGCGTAGCATTCTTCCTATTATCCTAGAATAGTCGATGAATGGATTCTTGTATATTTACTAGCATCTGTCACATGGCAAGTTTAGTGCATTATGTTTCAATAGATATTAATATTGTATGTTATTTCTAATTAGGACAGATGATCAGCAACCAGTTCTCTTCTGGTGAATCAGCACAGTGTAAATATAAGACATGATTATTCTACTCACATGTTTAAATAAGAGCATTGTGCAGTTTGCATATTTGTTTATATTATAGCGTGTTGTACTTTACAATACCTATAAAATAAAACAAATACACACTATAGTTATAATCCCTTCATCATTAAATGAAATGAACAAGCACTTCACATATTTATTTGTATTTGTGGATGCTAAATACTATAAGTGTGAACATGCATCCCTAATGGTGCATCCTCTTCTAGTTAGGGAAGTTCCTTATTTTTTCAGTTCCAGTTAATCACAGTTGTCAAAAATTTCATACTACATTTGTAGCATGTGTGAAGAGTTAATAAGTGTCATAAATATCATTCTTATAAAATATGTTGTGCTGAGTGATTCCCAGTATAATACTTGAGACATTTCACTGTAAGTTATTATAAAGTAAGAATAAATGATGTATATCAAATGACCAGTTTATTACAGATATCCACCGGGTGCCATTGATTCCACAAAGTTCCAGAAACACTTCACAGGTATTCTATCTCGGGCTGACAATGAATTCCTTCATTTCCAAGCATCTCTATTGTGCAGTTAACAGTGATGTGGCATTTGCTTCTTAGTTAAAATCTGTTTTCAAATTCTGTCTAGAACTTGAGGAACCCTGACAACAGCATTTTCAACTGAAAGTGAGTTATTCGTTTATAGATAATAGGATCTACCCACCAAAACTCTTGTTTTCATCTTCTGGTTTATCTGCATGACATGTAGTACTTTGTCAGTCGGTGTATATTGAAAACTTCCATTTAGTGGCATATATGCATTCTACTCATCATACCTCCTAAAAAATTTTAAAAAATATTGCTCTTTCCATCCTGTGGCAGTGGATACTTGTTTTGGTAACCTTTCCTGTCCCATTCTGTTTTTCACCATACCACCTGAGATTGGCTCTGCTCATACATTCTTGAATGTTAACAATATCTAGTTCTTTCATGATATCCTCATTTCTAATATGTTAGTGCCATTGATTACATCTGTGGTCTCCAATCTTTGATCATTTTACTCATATGTATCTCAGATCCAAAAGTCTAATTGGTTTGAACACTCTTGTATGCAGCTAGTTAGAGTTTTGACTAATTTTTCTCTTATTCCATATAAATTTATTCATTTGACGTCCTACCATACCTGCTTTTTCTGCTGTTTCTATGTTAATTTTCCATCTTCACTAAAAAGTTTGCTTAAATAGCAGAAATATTTTACTTTCTCATTCAAGATATAGTTGATGCCTTCAGTGTTTCAACTTATTTTCATTTTCTTTGTGTTTTTACTGATTTTCATTCCAAATTTGTTACAGCAGTTATTCAGTTTAATCAGGAAATCCTGTGAGCTTGTACTGGATTTATTTATTATTATAACGTCTTCTGCATAAAGTAAAGAACTAAGATTAACATCTCCAATTTTCATATTGGATTTAATACCACTTTCCTTCATAATGTGATCCATATAAATGATTAACATGGAGATGATATCTACCCATGTTACTCACCTAATTTAACATCTAATCATCTTTCTGTACCTCTTTCATTTCTAACTGCTGGCTTACAACTCAAATATAGACTATATGCTGCTCGATATAATGTCCCATTTACACCATATAATTAGTGTTTTGAACAGCTTTTTTCAGGCACCTTTTCATGTGCTTTTTCCTAATTCAAGTGACCAGTATGCCACAGGGCTCTGTGCTTGGTGACTGCTCTTTATTTGTATATTAATGATATTGGGAATGATTTAACAGAAATATCAACTTGTTTGCCTTTATTACTTAATAATTATTACTGAATTGCCCACCCTGTTTAACATCAACAATGTTCCACATACCTCGGGATAATTTAAATGACTGTGATAGATTTAGCTAAGCTGAACTGAACTGCAAGAAACTGAGGCTAGAGATTTGAAGATGATTGTGGTCATGAAGTTGAAATACATAGGATATGTTGCGAAGTGGATGGAATAGTTCAAAGGATCACTTGGGTGTCAAAAATATACTGGCGGGTATAGATAAGAAAGTTCAATCTTTATAAGATTTTGATATAACATCTGGACTGCTGCTGCATGCAGATTATTACTTGGGTTTCTCAAGGAAGAGGTTTAAGAGGATCCAAAGATCCTTATGAGAGACCTTGTGAAATAACATTTTACAAGGTCTATAAGGATAGATTGAAAGTTTGTGGTTACAAAATTTTGTTGATAGGCTGTAATGTGATATGTTAGAAACATAAATTGCAAAGAGAATTTTATGAGTTGGATTCACAAGAAATTTTTTCAATACATGATGAGAGAAGTGAGAACAAGTAGCTTCCCCCTTGAAAGCTGAGTTAGCATTGATGATTAGGTATTTTGTCATTGAATGAGTGTAAGGAGTTATGAGTCTAGGGAACTATGGAGATATTCAAGAGACATTCAAACTTGAAAATAAGTAACAATCCTTCAAATCCTTGAATATCTACTGTTACATCTTTAGTATATGTATATTGAACTGCATGAAATAAATAATTTCACATTCTGTGGTTGTTTAAACTGCAAGATTGTAGTTTTGAGTGGTGATAAAAGAAAGAGCATAATAGTCTTGGAATGGATTGAGGTTTTGCTCTTATATACCTTTTGCTGTGGAAAAGGAAAATGTCTTTCCAAGCAAGTGGTACTTGTTCGAAGTTAGTGTAGATATTTTATACACCGCCATTAACCTAACATATAGAGGAAAAGTCAAAATCATTGGATAACACAAAACAGTAACTTCATACCATATCAAAGAAATAAAAACAGATTTAAAGACTGTGAAAGTTTTTTTCTCTTGGTTACGAAGTAAATTATACTTGCCTTACCAAGAGATTATATTCTTGTTTAATATTGACAAAGTTTGCACTTGAAGTTTCTTTGTGACTACTCATTCTTCCACATTTTCTGTACTTTTCTTTCAGTAGTCTTTGCTATACTTCTGTCTATTACTCTGTATTCCAGACCATCACTGAGATCTATGAAGCATGACCCTGCTATCAAGAAAGGGGATGCTGGTGGTCTCATGATAATACTTTTTACCCTACTTTGGCAAGACGGGTTGTCCTTTTGGCATGGTTGGAATCATTTGACTTGTGAGCTGCCTGCAAGGATCAGTGATCCTTCTTTTTTTCTTTAAGTCTTAAAAAAAAAAAAAAAAAAAAAAAAAAAAAAAAAAAAAAAAAATCTGAAGGATCCCAGTTGAAACAGCCACTAGAAATATTTACCATAACTCCTTCCTGTAACATCCATTGGAGAATACCACCATGATGGCATCCCTCACACACCAACACAACTTGAACTGATCTTGATCTCAAGGAGCAAACTCTGAGTTTGTCCTCTCCCCTCCCAATTTGGAGTGAATTTAAGGACTGCTGAGTGATTCCCAGCAATAGTCTCTGGTTCTGATCTGGAATATCATCCTTACATTCAGTATACCAAAACCTCCATCATTGAAAGTAGGCTATCTCCACTACCCTCTTAGGTTCCATTTTGTATATCACAAACCCTTTGCACTGCTTTTGCATGCCAAAAGTAGGATGAAACGAATTCAAAAATCAAAACCAAGTAGAGTATTTCCTATTAGGAGGCAGAGAGGAAATACTGTATCCCACAATGTTAGCAACAGCACCTAGCAGGCTTCTCTGATGCTGAGAATGCATTGTAAAGAAAATGTCAGAGGACCTTAGCTCTAATGACTCCTACTTTCTCACAGTTTTTATCATACCCTGAACAGTGTGGTTTGCTTTTCATGGGATAGATACCTCCAATATTCCCTCACTAGCAATTTTTGTCAGCTTTACGTGTGCATTAAAAACATTTTATATGCAAGTTTCCTTTCACAGACAATAGGTGTTGTAGCCTGTGCATGTTGTTCTTTGACTTGGCATTGTCGTTTCAGCACATTTCTCCAGCCATTCAAATTTGAATGAATTTATAGTTCTCTTCAGCTTTAATTTTGATAGTGGTATTTTCAAGGTTTAACATGTCTAATGTAATATTTCTCATGTTAACTTTGCTTCTCCTTTTTTTTTTTTTTGTCTAGCTATGACCTGTAAAATTCTGAAAAATTAATTTTAATGAATTCTCTTAAATCTTGCATGGATGGATTTTTGTAGCCAATCAAGATTTAAGCAAATTCATTTAAATTAATTACAAGTTCGAGTGACTGTACTGCCTAGACCAGTGGTTCTTAACCTTTTCAAAGTCACTGAACACTTTTGATTATAAGAAAAATTTGGGGAACACCAAAAAGCATTCGGGTCATAAAAATAACAATAAAAATATGCATGGACTTGCCTTTTATAAAAATGGAACTTATTGTAAAGCAATACTTGGGCTTGTCGGCTTTTGCAGATTTCAGCAATATCAGATCTAATATGTGATATAGCTATCCTAATCTCTTTGTGTATATTAGTTAAGACTTGCATGCTTTTTAGTTTTTATACTGGTTAATATTGAGAAACCGAGCTCACACAAATATGATGTTGAAAACTGTAACAAAATTTCCAGTGCCCTTGTGGAGAGAGAGCTGGGTATTTGGCTTGGACAAAAATCCAAATTTCCTCAAGAGTTATTTCAGAGAATTTCACTTTTAGAGTATGATCCATTTACAAGGTAATTAATTGTTCTTCTTCTTGTAATGAAAATTCACAACTCGAAGTATAACTCGGCCAAATGGATTTCGTATCCAGTCATAATTGTGTGTATTTAAGGAAGGAAAGTAACTTGAAATCTTTTCTTCCAAAATTGGTAAATGTTTTGTTATAATAGAAATAATTCCCTCGACATTTTTATTATGGATCAAAAAAACATACTACTGTATTTTTTTTCTGATATGTGGTTTTTCAATTTGTCAGTGGATGTCAGAATATTTTCATTTTTCCCTTGAATACTTGTATTAATGCTATTTAAGTAATTAAAAAAATATCGGCTACTTATGCCATTTTAGCACACCAAATAATTTTGAAGACATTTTACAAAAGCATCTGTACCTTCATTTTGAAAAAAAAAGGCCAATAATTCATTCTTACTTCTGAAATTCAGAATAGCACTTTATCCCTGGATAACCATCTTATTTCAGTGTGCAAAAACAAAGATTTGTACTGGCTTTCCATAGATATGCTAAGTTTTTTTAAAAAGACGTGCTTTTAAAGATCTTGACTTGATGTAATTTACCATATTTACAACTTGTTCTAGTACGGTTTTAATATTGCCAGTAATGTTTTTGAAACTAGGAATTCTCTGTGCAAAAAATAGTTCGAAAAATAGATATCAGTAGCACACTCAGGATTTAATCTTGTGGGGAAGGGCCAAGTTGAGTAAACGATTTGAGAAACCCTATGCATCACATATGACCTATGACTGAGCATCTGCAATGATCGCTAATTCATAAGTAGTATAGAAATAGAAGACACGACACAACATAAATTTAAAAAAAAAAAAAAAAAAAAAAGAATTTTAATTAGGAAAAGATTTTTGGAAAATTTTCTAGTGTTTTTTTTTCCTTTTTCTTTCGGGGGCAGAGACCCTTCATCCTCTGGATGTGCCACTGGTAGATATAATATTTGGTTTATTTTCTTTGCAAGGGTAACCTTTAATAGAGCCTACCATTGATCTATAACGTTATTCTGTTGGTTTAGAAGTCAACATGCATAGCAGTCCTCAGTTGCCAATTTACTCAGAACTGTGTCATGTGACATCTTTCACCGGCAGAACACTTGGAACAAATTCGCAGAACACCGGTTAAGAACCACTGGTCTAGACGATCTAGATAGTACAGTCATTGGTATCATTTTGCTCACACTTCAACTCATCCATCCCTTAGGATAGATAGAGTTCCCTGATTACGTGTTGAGAAGAATTAATGCAGCCAATATGTCACTCCTCTGCTCCACCCTGTAGGAGTATTTTTTGGCTGTAGATCTGTGTGTTCATGGTTTGTCCACACATTGCAGTGGATGAGAGACATTGGGGAAATTACTAAATAAAATAGGTATGATTGATCATATAATTCATTTTTATAGTACATTCAAGTATTGACTGTAAATTAGAAATTCTGGAAGTAAAAATTTTGTGCATGCAGTTACTATGCATGTGTGCCCTTTTTTTTTGGGCTGGTGAGCACAGCTTAGAAGGAACATTGGATACCTTTTGTTCTTCACAAGAAAATAATACTTTTGAAATACCTATTGCCCTTGATAGTTTGCTTTGAAGTGTATATTTGGTATTAGTTTGTGGGCAAACTGATACCAATCACAAAATGACATATTGCAGTTGACAATCCTATACTTTTAATGTGTTTTTTTAATATGTTGATGTTTTTTAGCTTTTCGCAAAATGTTTGGAGTTTTTAATGTAACTCTCCAAATTGTGGATGTATTGTTGTAAGAGTTTCGAGAGATGTTTTGACAACAAGTTTTTTGCCGTTAAAAACTCCGAACATTTTGTGGAAAAGCTAAAAACATCACCATATCGGATAATGATCTTCTAGCCAGCCTAGATGTCACCTCTCTCTTTACAAACGTTCCTGTAGTGGAGGTCATTGACATCTTAAGTACCTTGTTCCCACCAGATATAACCTCATTGTTTGCTCACTGCCTAAATTCTAACTACTTTTCATGGAAAAATAAGATCTACCAACAATTAACAGGCTTGGCCATGGGGAGCCCACTCTCACCTTCATGTGCTGACCTCTTTATGGACGACTTAGAAAATAAAATCCTATCCCAAATTATTCCCAAACCTAAAATTTGGTTCAGATATGTGGACGATATCTTCATCGTGTGGAACAACAACAAAGATGACCTATATGATTTTCTCAAAAAGATCAATTCCTTCCATCATTCTATTAAATTTACTCTGGAACTTGAAAGAGAAAAACAACTACCGTTTTTAGACATCTTAATCAAAAAACAAATTAATGGCAGTATAAATCTCTCGGTGTACAGAAAACTGACCAATACTGGTCGCTACCTACCTTTCAGCTCCTCTCACCACATCTCACATAAACTCAGCATTGTACACATATTAAAGAAGAGAGCGATTCGCATCACAACAGACGATACCCTTCAAGATGAGTTAACATTAATTTCCAACAATCTGTACTTGAACGGCTATCCAAGAAGAGTAGTCAATAAAGTCCTTTTCTCTGAACCACCACAAAAAGAAGATATTCAATATATAAAAACTATTGCAATTCCGTTTGTAAGTGGCATCTCCTACAAGCTTGCCAGCCTCCTCAAACAACACAAAATAAGAGTAACATTTAAACCAATAGAATCTATTCATAAACTACTAAGATCTCCAAAAGACCACCCTTTCGAGATGGTTGGCTAACAGGTCCCTGTAGCATTGACCATTCAGTGTTTGTGGGACATGGTGCATATGAAAGCTCTCCAGACCATGAGACCACCTCCACTGGCCTGTTGATCTCTGACTGCAACTAGGGAATAAGACTTCATACTGTTTATGCTAAATGAGAACTTAGCAATTAGCATGGTGCAGCAGAAAATGGGACTCATCACTCCAGACTACGTTCTTCCACCTATTAAGGGTACATTGCCAACATTCCTTAGCTCATGCGAGGCATTGTTTGTGATGCCTGACCTCTACCATCATGAGTACCCTTGTTAGTCAACGACTGTGTAACCCCTGGCGAAGCAAGGCACAGTACATGTGAAAATGGGTTGAACTGCCATGCTGTTGTATTCGTGGGGAACCTGCGACTTGCACATCATTAATGAGATACCAGTTGTGACACCCAGTGCTCACTTCTGGGATCAATCATATGTGACTGACCAATGTGAGCCCTCTGCTGGATGTCTGTTCATGGTTAATCCAGTCCTGGTACACCCTTGATACAATAGTATGGGAGCAACCGACAAGTGCAGTTGTTTCTGAAATACTGGCACCACCCTCCAGGCCCCCACTATCTATCCACAGCCAAATGACACATTTCCCTATTCCTGGAAAACTTTTACAGATTATGTACAGAGGATACTGTGTGCCCATTTATAGTAAATGCGAATGTTATTCGTGCTGAATTTGTAAATCTGATGCGTATTGCAAAGCTAACTGAAATCCTCCCTCGACTATGCTATGTAGCCTATTCTTTTCTCCACGATGAGAGAAGTTGTAACATGTCTAATTGCCATACATCCCTTTTGTTTAGGACGAATAAAACCTCACTAATAGTTTTAGATAACAATACTGCATCATGCCACTAAATAGACTACTATTGTGGCATACATATTACCATGTAGCTTTTCTTTTTGCATGTTATCCAAACATTCTTCCCTCCAGTTATTTACCAGTCGATTTTTTCAAGCTCACAGAACAGAATGTCCTATATACCTCAACATCAGTCTACAGGGATCAGCCACTATCTTTCTGGACAGCATGATAAGCAGTGCGATCCTGGTAGAAGGTTGCAACTTAATGGCTGAGCTGTATACTATAAGAGCTAAATTACATAAAATTGAAACGCTACCAAAAACTACAATACTAATACAGACTCAAGCCCTCCACAGCCACTAAGAAGCCTCCTTTCTGGACAGCATGATAAGCAGTGCGATCCTGGTAGAAGGTTGCAACTTAATGGCTGAGCTGTATACTATAAGAGCTAAATTACATAAAATTGAAACGCTACCAAAAACTACATTATTAATACAGACTCAAGCCCTCCACAGCTACTAAGAAGCCTTGTACACTTCCAACGTTTGATCTCTCACTTATGGAAGCTCCATCATAGGAAATGCATCTCTGTTCCATTCCAAGCATGTTAGGACTAAGAAACGAGATTGCAGTTAGTTCTCGAAGATACCATCATCTGCTTGTCACACTGATTACAGGCAAAAAAAAAATATCACCCCCAGTGGTAACCATTATTGTTACATGACACCTACAGGGAGTCAAAGGACTCATCATGCGAGGGCACACTACTCTAGTTCGCTAAATACATCCGCTCTACTTCTACGTAATTCTCCAACTACAACACTTGGGTTACCACCCTCCATCTATCGCCCATCACAACGGTATTTTTTGTCTGTAAATTGCATAAATTGCATGTGTTCTGAAGGTCGATTTGTCTGTACATAGGATGAAAAACCCGAGTTTCTGGGAGTCCCTGCTACCACCGTATGAGATCGACTAACTTACCTTCAACTGAAGAAGCCCATATGGAATATATACTACCAATAAGTGCGTTATGTATGGAAAAATGTGCATTCCCGAAGCTCTCAATAGGCAACTACAGCTATTTATGAAATTAACAAATTGTTTTATTTTTAACAGTCTCTGCAGGCATTGTCTGATTAAGGATAGTTGGGGCCCCTAGGCAAATTATATTTGGGGTCCCCAAAAAAAAACTATGCACTTTAACTCCTTTTGATCTATGTGTGGTGTCTGTGCATACATGTGCACTCTGATGTACCTTTTCAGAGAGCACCAACCTAGAATCATCCAACTTTGACCTTCTTTGGTTGAAAATATTCTTTCCCCTTGGGTGATAAATAAATGAAATTTTGAACTTATAGATTTTTCTGCCTGTTAAAGGATGATAAATAATAAAACGATTTTTTTTACTTGCACTACACCCAAATAATGAAAACACGAAAAGTCACACCAAAACGTTATTTTTGAAACAAACACCTCACTGTTACACGATTCAATAACAAATGAAGTTAAGGAGCAACCAGGCGAAACTTCCTATCTTGGCAATGCAATCAGTTTTCGTGACCTCGAAGCTGTCAACAGTGCCGTGCGCCGACATTGGTAATGCAGTTTAATTTAAAGCATAGGTAGCGCGCGCTGTTCAAAATACAGAGTTTGTCAACTAGCGCCAACATCGGTATTGCGGCATTATTTAAAGCGTAGATAGTGCGCACTTTTATGATGTTTACTGAAAACAATCTATTTTAAAACACCGTACGAAATGTCTTGGCTTGAGGCCTCCTAGTCACGTGCCTCATTGCCTTGAGTAATCCGCAGGTGAATATTTGACAAAGGTATTCAAAAGAAATTGATCTACCATTCAACATATCCGCGCACAATGCAAATCAATCATGCCTACGAAAACATGATTCCGTTGTTTGTTTTTCTTTCTTAGTGGGGTGGCCAACCAGAAATGTGCAGGCAACTCACCTGCTTTGCAGCAGGTTTGCCCATGTCTTTTTTTCTTACAAAGTACTTGGGCTTGTGTGAAAAAAAATATATATACAGGGTGTTCGGGATAAATTTGACAGTTTCGTAAGGAAAAAGAAAATCTTCTTTGTATCTATTAAATTTAATGAATTGACAAAAAAACATTACAGGCAGAGTTAATTACAATACTATCAACAAGATTTACTCAAAATAACCACCATTAGCATCGATCACAGCTTCAATTCTGCTTCGGAACCTCGAACAAGCTGATGCTACAGTCTCCCTGGGAAGGGCCGCAAAAACTGTTTTAATTTTATCCATTAACTGGGCTTTTGTATTACTGGAAGTGCGATTGGTGTCTTTTTCAACTGCGCCCCATACAAAATAATCCATGGGGTTAAGGTCTGGGGAGTTTGGAGGCCAAACATTTGGACTGGTAAAGTCGTAGAAATTTTCAGACAACCATTTTTGACTTTTCCCAGAGGTGTGGCAAGGGGCCGAATCCTGCTGCCATACATACGGCCTACCATTGGCTACCCTTGTTATCCAGGGCTTGACTACAGTTAGCAACTCCACGAACAAAGCCCGAATTCCAATGCCAGGGTTCTTCAACACCTGTTCCTGCAGATTTGCGAGGAATTCTGCTGTACGAACGCAATCAGATCGTCTGCTAGGGATCTTTCTTCTTGCTACATCCTCGTAGTCACCATTGCAAGTCTCTAGTTCATGCCTGATTGTTTTTACTGTATTCAGGGAGCATTGGGCAGCAGTCGTAATATCCTTATTTTGATGGCGGGCACGAATCATCATGATACAAGTTATTCTCTTCCATGATTCAGGTGGGTTCCAGCTATCCATCCTTTCTGACATCTTGTATATGAATGAAGAAGGGTCCAAACTTTTAAATGAAGAGAAGTGTGTGTTAATACATGTAACTTACGGAAAAATATAATTAATTATAAATATGTCAAATTTATCCCGAACACCCTGTATATATACTAGCGTGGGACATTTTAGCAAAAAAGCTTTTTTCCCCTTTCTGATAGCGTTTTGCGCTGAGATTTCCGTTGTCATCTGACAAATGCAAATGATACTCTTGTGTCAGTGATGAGACGGAAGACTTCACAAAACTGATGAGATTGTTCGCTTAATGAGTGCTCACTTTGCTAATATATATCGACCAGCTGTATATAATATAATTCACTGTGATACTGCATTGGATGAAGAAATAAAGGTGCATGAGAATGATGGTGTAGAGCTGTTTCATAGCCTGTATAAGAATTCAACAATGGGGACAGGTGCAATATATGGTGCTTATGCGAAATGAATGTTCAGCCGAACTGGCAAATTCTGTTCAGTAAAGATACTATATATATAGTTCGCCCACCGCTTAGAGGTCCTTCGACACTTCTGCGCATGTCAGAAAAAGGATAATCCATTCAGATAATAGGGTAATCAATCCGCATTGTGGGAGTTCTTTATTATTACAGGTCAGAAAATTAACTTCTCTGTTATGATTATTGTAGTTAACTATGTTGCTTGTATAGCAGTTGGAAAATTTTACCTATAAAGCACGTGATTTCGCGTGTTGGCGACCAATTCGTACGTCCTTCATTTCTTTCTCCCCTTCAGCATGAATCGACTATTCTTGGCAAGACGCCAAGCAGAGACCTACAAACGGTTGGCGAACTATAGAAATGGAAAGTGAATATATATATGATGGTTCTGCTGTACAAGAGTGGCACAAAAATTAGCATGAAGTTTATAAGAACTTTCATACAGAAATTGGTTGACAAACTGCTCTCAAGGAACAGCACATGGATGTTCCCAATGAGTTGTATAAAGGTAATGAATGAATGATAACTTGAATTTTGCTAAGGAATTTGAGTGGATGCCACGTGAAAGGATGTTGCATAAACTAGAGAATATGTAATTTACTAAAATAAAGAGCTAAAACTGAACTGTCGAACTAATGCATTTTGGCTCTTTATTTTAGTAAATACGCACCGACCGAGAGTTCACTTATGAAAAATACCTCTCCGACGTTTCAAGTTGTTAGTATATTGAAAGAGTTTTTGCTCTCTTAGTTTCTGCCTGGTCTCTGACGAAAACCAACCAGTTCGAAACAGCTGTCATGCCAGTAAAACTTTATCAAAATGGATCAATAGGAGGCGAATGTATGGACGCTTTGGCATAGCGATCGTGACTCCTACGAGTATAAAGTCCGGCTAGGACAACTCGTAAATGCCGGCGAGTGTATTCCCGTAAACTGTCTGGTCAAATTTCATATGAAACTTATAGTTCTGTATTCGGCTTTGAAATAATGCTGGATTTAATATAATATCCACTTGATTTTTATAACTAGAGAATGAGTGGAATATAGACCTTGCTTGGGATAAGTGTGTGGTCGATAGGTAACGCAAAGTGGTATACTGTGAGTGAATCTTCAACATTTGAGGTTATCAATAGTAACCGCAGGGATCAGCAGGATCTAACAGATGGTCAGTTGTTTACTGAAGATGCAAACATAGGCTTTTGGGATGTATTGATATCCAGCATATTAGAATATGCTGGAACCTTGGCAAATGATATTTTCTATCACTGTTAGTAAGTGAGAAGTTATTCATCTTGGTATGATGACATTTAGAACAGGGTGTATGGTACGAGAGTGATGAGACTGATGATCTTGGCATTACAGCGGATAGTGATTTGAAAAAACTCAAAATCATAGTACAAATTGCAAATATAATTCAGAAAATAATTGCGATGTTGAAACGAACCTTTACATCTAAGAATAAGGAAGTCATTTTAGCATACTGGAATGAACCATCTCTAAACCGATAATAAAAAGATGACGAAATATCCATTATTGATTTCAAAGAGGAAGCTGAAATCCCCCCCCCTCTCTCCAGAGAACAGATATCATCAAGAAGTAGAGTTTGCACTTTATCTGTGAGGTGATAATCACATGCTCCAAGCTGGAAGAAAATTTGCAGGGGTTTGCATATTCTGGCAATCCTTACAAATAGTAATGAATTCGATTTACCAATCAATTAAAGAGCAAGCAACTAGACCGGATGTGACGTAAATGAAACTTCCTCCTGCATTGCCTCTCAATGTAAGAGAGCTCTGTTCTCCACCATTCCCAGAAGTTGTGTGGAAATTGATGCTAGGATTTAACTAAAGAAACATACTGGAATTAGGCAAAAATTACTGCATGACCTGTTGCTGGACTTTTGGCACAGCTCAGAGCAACAGTCGAGGTACTGATTTCCATCTACAAGCCTTCCACAACATCCAGAGGATGCACAGTGCATAAATCTAGCCACAGACTGGAAGTATAGAAGTACTAATGCAATAAAGTCAGTTTTCCTAAAGACAACTATCTCTACACCCATTATATGTTATCTGAATTGGACCTAATTGCACGTGAAGGAAAAAGCACTAAATGACCAAGATTTAAACCGGTTGGCTACTGACAACTGGAAATTCACATTAGGAACGCCCAACTCAAGAACTCTTGCGATCCACAATCCCTACACACGTTATCACGCATAGTCCAGACGAGTCCTGATCGTTGTTACATAAAAAATGTAACCGCCCTGTGTTGCCAACGTCGAAAAGTATAAGGTACCTAAATATCAGCAATAACATCGCAGTGGTGCTCTCGTATCACCGTCTTGATAAAGTAGAAATTCGTCCTGTCCTTCGAAGTTATCATATATCATATATCCTGTCCTTCTCGCCAAATTTTCGTCGCTTGCTCCAGCTGAAGCAATGCTGAATGGAACGTGGGCAAACTAAATGTACCAACAAACCAAATATAATAGAATTGGACTAAAATTGCATTCCTTTACAGATTTTGACTCAGAGATCCAAAGAGAGGAGTTGGGTAGCACCTAATCAGCATCAAGGCATACCATGTGCTTACATCATGTATGTTAATCTCGAGATAGTCGCCGAAAACGAAAGGCATAGGGGTGGATCGAAAGTAATGCTTTATCTGCACTCGGGACACCACAACAACTTTTCCAACTTCTGAGAAGAAAGAGCCAATGCTAGAAAGAAAGGTGGTCAAAATAATACAACAGCGCCTGACATCCTAGAATCATCTGAACGTATTGAATAACTGCAGAACGATAGTACCTCTCAAAATTACTCCTTTGGGAATATCACTGCCTTTCCTGCTCACATCCAAGGTACCTGAGCTAGATGGATTGAGGAAAGTGTTATCATGTGGCATGGGATTTTGTTGTTCTCGTTCTTTTGGCACTATTCCATTTCCTATGTGCCAAGGGAGTTCGTGGAGTGCCATACTGTGTTCATCTCCAAAGCTAAGTATTCTCTACCTAATTAAGAATTGGATACCCATTAGACACATGTGCTAGAAGATTTTTAATCATGTCACTCAAGCTGAAGAGGAAATAGGTTACCCACAGTGCACAGATATATGGCATTCATGTTGTGCGATAGAAATAAATCTGTTTTTCATTACAGAACTGCTTCATCTAGTAAACATCAAAATTCTCCAATGGCAATGCTTTTTTATAAACTTGAATATACTATTAAGTAGAAACGGATAGCGTCCACTATCCGTTTCTACTCAAACATTGTTCTGAAAGTAGAATGCCCTTTGGGTCAGTAGGAAACTCCTTTCCATCATACTGGGGTGCTACAGTAGTACTCTTCGATGGCTTTTTATTTATCTGACCATTAATCTAGAAAAGGATCATTCACGGGTGCCTCTCAAAAACAAAAAAAAAGTAAATAAACGCCTTTTATTCCCCAAAGTGAATGCCAATTTAGGCCTTACTTTTTGAAGACTAATTGCTACTTCCATCCTTAGCTAACGTAACGTACAGCGATGCCAATTTAGACCTTACTTTTTGAAGACTAATTGCTACCTCCATCCTTAGCTAACGTAATAGCTGTCTCAAAACTATATTGATCCCTCTTATTCCCCTTCTCTTTTCTTTTACAATGGCTCTTATGAAATTATCAGTGAAATTAATCCTTGTGTTAATTTCCTGAAGAAAGAGAGATTGCACAGAAAGATTCCACTCCCCTTGACAATGGAGAAATCCAGAGTAATTGGGATGACATGGTAAGCACCTCTTTCAGAGACAATGACCATAAGGTCTTCTCTCTTCCATCATCTTTGTGAAAGATGACACCGAATAAATTCTTTCCCTTTCTGTCTGTCCCTAGAAAGTCTGTACAGTTTGGTGTCGCTTGTGATTTGGTTTTCAGGTCCTTTTTTATTTTATGTATATGTTACGCGCAAATTGTGAAATCGCATAATTCACGGAATGCGCAACACTTTTGCTCATCCCGTGAATTGTATAGAATTGTGCGCAATTCATGAAATGAGCAGAAAACATAATGCTCTATTCATGAATTGGGTGCATCTCGTGATAAACTGGTGAAGAGCCGTTCTTTTTTGTTTGCTGTGTTTTTAGAAGATTTTTTGTAATATGGTATTAGTCAAGTGTTACTCTAAATTTGTACCTAACATCAGAAATCCTTTCGTCATATATAGTAAAGTTGGTTTCTCATTGGCGTGAGATGCACGACCCGCGGCTTATGTAATATGTGATACTTAGGCTTTAAACATCCATATTTGTTAAATTTTAGATCCCTACTTCCAAAATGGAACCTAACCTAGCCTGACCAGTTAGTCAAGTGTTACAGTAAATTTGTACCTAACATCAGAATTCCTTCCGTCGTAATACTATATGATAATCGTATGATGATACACAGCCGTGGGTCCCCTCTCACTGGGTAGGTACGGCACCATCTCATCCCCTCCCCAAATTTTATCCGGGCTCCGGAACCGGCATAGCTGAAGACTACTCACACAACCTATGGATGTTTCAGCATTCTGGACTGTAATCCATGTGTGTTCACTAGACTGGTTTGCCTGCTTGCGGGATGAAAAAACCCAGATAAACTGTTGGAAAAAACCATGCTGTTTACCCCAAGATTAGTTAACTTGGCTATGGCTGAGGAAGATCCTTATGCTCTTCGCGTCGTCGACAGGAATCGAACCTAGGACACTCCTTCCCAGGCATACGGTTGCAAAGCACATAGCCACTCAGCTAACCGAGCGGACCCTTTCATTGTATTAAGTAAGGTTAGCTTCTCATTGGCGTGACTTGCACGAACCGTGGCTTATATAATATGTGACGATTATGTTATAAACATCCATATTTGTTAAATTTTCGATCCCTATATCCAAAATGGAATCTAACCAGTTAGTCAAGTGTTACAGTAAATTTATACCCAACAGCAGAATTCCATTCGTCGTATTTAGTAAGGTTAGTTTCTCATTGGCGTGAGTTGCTCGACCAACGGATTATATAATATGTGACGATTAGGTTTTAAACATACATATTTGTTAAATTTTAGATCTCTACATCGAAAATGGAACCTAACCTAATCTATTAGTCAAATGTTACAGTAAATTTGTACCTAACATCAGAATTCCTTTCGTCGTATTTGGTAAGGTTAGTTTCTCATTGGCGTGAGTTGCATGCCCTGCGAATTATATAATATGTGACGATTAGGTTTTAAACATATGTATTTGTTTAAACATCAAAAATGGAACCTAACCTAATCTGACCAAACCTAACCAATTAATCAAGTGTTACAGTAAATTTGTACC
Organism: Typopeltis vanoorti; assembly: GCF_054136105.1. NCBI lineage: Eukaryota > Metazoa > Arthropoda > Arachnida > Uropygi > Thelyphonidae > Typopeltis > Typopeltis vanoorti. Next base: position 41,833,856 of record NC_143554.1, read on the forward strand.
TAACATCAGAATTCCTTTCGTCGTATTTAGTAAGGTTAGAGTCTCATTGGCGTGAGTTGCACCCCGCGGATTATATAATATGTGGCGATTAGGTTTTAAACATCTATATTTCTTAAATTTTAGATCCCTGTATCCAAAATGAAACTTACCTAACCTAACGAATTAGTCAAGTGTTACAGTAAATTTGTACCTAACATCAGAATTCCTTTCGTCGTAATAATAATAATAATAATCGTATGATGATAGACGGCCGTGAGTCCCCTTTTACGGGGGAGGTACGGCACCATCTCAGTCTCCCAAAATTTTATCTGGGCTCCGGAACCAGCATAACTGAAGAATACTAACCCAACCTATTCATGGGTCAGTATTCCTGACTAATCCGTGTGTGTGTTCACTGGACCAGTTTTCCTGCTTGCGGGATTAAAAACCCCAGATAAACTGGTGGAACAAACCCTGCTGTCCACGCCCAAGACCAGCTAATTTGGCGATGGCTGAGGAACATCCTTAGGCTCCTTGCGTCGTCGACAGGAATCGAACCAAGGACACTCCTTCCCGAGGCATACGGTTAAAAAGTGCATAGCCACTAGGCTAACCGCGCGGACCCTTTCGTCGTATTTAGTAAGGTTAGTTTCTTATTTGGCATTAGATGCACGACCCGCGGCTTATATAATATATAACATGTGACGATTAGGTTTTGCACATCTATATTCGTTAAGTTTTAGATTCCTGTATCCAAAGTGGGACCAAACATAACTGTAACCCATTAGTCAAGTGTTACAGTAAATTTTTACCTAACATCAGAATTCCTTTCGTCGTATTTAGTAAGGTTAGTTTCTCATTGGCGTGAGTTGCACGCCCCGCAGAGTATATAATGTGTGACGTTTAGGTTTTAAACATGCATATTTGTTATATTTTGGATCCCTACATCCAAAATGGAACCAAACCAGTTAGTCAAGTGTTACAGTAAATTTGTACCTAAACATCAGAATTCCTTTTGTCATAATGGGGCCTGTGCAGCTCAGTAGAAGTGGCGTTTGCACTCTACAGCACTTGACCGCACAACGAAAGGCGTTCGAATCTAGTCGCTGACTATAGGAACTTTTTCTGAGCCTTTTTCTCCAGCGGTTCCAGAGTTAGTCGATCTCTAGCATGTGCTAGCGGGTTTTTCCTCCAGTAAAACTCAAGAAAATCGGCCGTCGAAGCCACACTATTTTCAGACATTAAAAATATTGTGTTAAGGTTAGGGATTACCAGATGGCGTCACTTGCTAGCCGCCTTCTTCACTGCGTGCGAATTAATTAGATAGCCTTGGGCCAGCTATGTCTGATTGGCTACCAGTGGAGATTGAACTGCCTACTCAGTCTCCAAAAGTTAGATAGGACTAAAAAACGGCCTCGCCTACTTCCTATACGGAAACCAAAGGTGTTAGTTTTTTTTTTTTTGTGTGTGTATTTAGTAAAGTTAGTTTCTCATTGGCGTGAGTTGCACGACCCGCGGCTTATATAATATGTGACGATTAGGTTTTAAACATCCATATTTGTTAAATTTTTAGATCTCTGCATCCAAAATTTTTAGATCTCTGCATCCAAAATTGGGCCCTAACCTAACCTAATAGGTTAGGTTAGGGCCCAATTCATGAAATAAGCAGAAAACGTAATGCTCATTTCATGAATTGTACAAAATTCTACACATTCCACGAACTGTAGAAGCGCATTATACAATTCATGGAATGCGCAAAAATGGTGCACATTCCGTGAATTATGCGATTTCATAATCTGCGCTTAACATATGTTAAAAACGTAATGTTTATTTCATGAAATGTGCAAAATTCTACACATTCCACTAACTGTACAAGCGCGTTATACAGTTCATGGAATGAGAAAAAGTGTTGCACATTTCGTGAATTGTGCGATTTCACAATTTGCGTCCAGAATTAGATGTATAATATATACATCTAATTCTGGACCGCCCTTTGGATCTTTTACCTTCCATCGTTGTATACATGGCTTTAGTTAGAAATCTTTCTGGTCACGTGGCCAAACCCTCACTGTCTTCTTTCTTGGATTTTGTCTATCATTGTTATTTCTTGTTTTAGTCGTTTCCTTAAATAACCTTCGTTAACATCTTAGAAAAGCTCAAATTGTTGGGATTAACATCGAATCCCTAGAAAAATCCCAGCTTAAGGTTTGTAGAGTTGAGAAGCCAATTAACATTGCCATGGGTCTAGCACCTATGCAAGAACTCCCTTATTATCCTAAGCGATCCCTTTTCAGTAATAGGGGAACTCAATATCAACCATAAAAAAGCCATAAATGTCGATAGCCTCGATGACTGGGAAAACGGACAACTATGACTTCCCTAGAGGGGCAAATCAAAAGCGTCATCTTCCTAACCTGTCCTTGTCGACAGTGTTTGCCAACATCTCAGAAGAAAAAGACTACCATCTGTACAAAAAACTCCTATAGTTTTTCTTTAACAATTACAAAATAAGTTCTCAAAGAGAAAATTTTCACAGATCATTACAACCAATTTTTGGAATAACTCCACTCTTCAGGTATTGACATGATCAAAGCTTCCTGATCAACAAGACCTAGTACGAAATTTTCTTCAATATCCGATATGCGGACGTTTAAGACTTAGCACCGACAATAAACATATTGTTCGATCACTTAAATAAATATGAAGGCTATCCGTTACGAAAGGATCTGGCAGGGAGGATACGCAGCCTTACACTTAACGTTCGAAACTCTTTCTGTGACCATTGCGAACACACGGTTTAACGTGTCTTCTTTCAGTATCCAGCTTCTCTGAGATTGTTTAGGAGGCCGAGAGGTATCTTTCGTAGTCCTTTCCTATCACAGAAAAGTCATCCCTCTTCACTTCCTACCTCCATTAAACGCAGAAAAACAATCCTTATATTTCCCATAATTCAATTAAAGTACCACATCTGTAATGTTGGAAAGAAGCACGCTAACATTGATAATTATCAACAATAGTTAAGTTACAGCAGATCATCTCTTACAAGTTTCATAGCAGTTCCTAAGGTTAGAGAGAGAGAGAGCAGCTCTGGGCAGCATGAAACTTAGTATCAAATGATGTAGTCCACCTATCATGTGCGCAGTGGATAGCAGAACTGTTAATTTTTGATTAATTCTACTAGGAAAATCTAGCAGTCTAACATCATGAATAAGTGGTTTCTTGCTTCAGGTCTCTTAACAAGCCAATGTCAAACTGCCTGGAATGGGCTGATCATCTTGGCTTCAGTCACCTCCATGGTACTTTCCCTCTTGAAAACCCTCCGGAATTATGGTGAACAGAGATAGAGAGAGAGGTAGCATCAGAACTCATAGATCCTAAAGATATAAGAACTATGAACTGCGATCTACTTTTCTTTTAAATTCCATTTCCTACTACTTCTACCTCTTCTTTCCATCGGCAATCTTCGAATACTCTTGCTCTTTTTTATTTCAATAGTCCGATTATGTGACTTTTTTTTACTTTTTTCACTACATTTGCAGTACCATCAGGATGTAGGTCATCTCAGTTTACATGATTCTTTGACGAGGTGGGCCATAGGAGGATTTCAAGTCAGGCAGTCATTGACAACGTAAACACATGGGCTTAACGTATCACAAAGTGGTCTCGTTATTGAATGCAGGTTCAGGAGCTGGAACCACTATCAAGTATGGATATTCAAAATTACCCATACTTGATACTCATAGACGACTTACTGCCTTGAGATCGATATCAACATATAAGATGGCTTTAATTGAGCAAAATTCACATTACTTACGTTTAGCTATGATTTCATGTAATGTCAATGTGTAAAACAACTAACACTTCATAGAGACGTCTAGATTTCCTTTCCTAATATCACACAGGCTTATTAGTCTCTTGTATACAGTGCTCAGAAGTTGGAGAGAGAGGCATAGAGATAGAATGGAATATTGTAGGCTTATCTGTTCAGCAAATTGTTGACAAATTGGGCAATGCAAGGTCAATAATCAGTGATACCATACTGAGATGGAAACGTGGGGAGTCAACTGCAATTGCTTCCCACAGTGGATGACCACCACACACCGATCTTGATCATAGGGTGTTACGAAGGATAATATATAAAACTGCCATTCTTCGGCCGATACGGTGAATGCGGTGTTTCGTGCACTGACTGGAACATGAATCTGCACAGAAGCATTCAGAATTGAGGTTCAGAACATGAGCTGACATGGTAGGACTGCAATATGCAAGCCCCACATTACCCCTACCAGCATACAGTGTCGTCTTCAGTGGTGCAAGGAACGTGTAGAGAGTGGAAGCTTGGAAAGCTGTGTTACACACTTTACCTAGCAGATGTAATGCGATGGATGCCCGGTGAACGACTCGTACCAGAGTGTGTAACCCACTATGAAATTCGGAGGTGGCGGTGTGATGCTATGGTCCTGGTTCAGCCTCGGAACTCCGTTTGTGGTGCTACGAATATTGAACGTCAAAAGGTTGCCGAACATTCTGGACAATACAATGCTTTCTACTATGGGACATTTCTATGAAACTGGCCAGTCTCTTTCAGCAAGACATGCACCCTGCCATAAGGCTACTGCTGACCACACTTGACTGGCCTCCACAGAACCCTGATCTCAAACCTACTCAATATCTGTTAGATGAGCTTGAGTGCGGTTAAGTTCAATGGATGCCTGTTCCACGACAGTCCAGGACCTCATTACATGCCTACAAGAAGAATGGTCCAAAATTCCCATCGACCATAGTACATTTGTGGAAATCATGCCCTGCAGGATTGCTACAATCGTTGAAAAGGAGGTGGAACATCTTATTAAGTTGAGTGAAAATGGCTGTTTGTTCCTCACATTATGTTGTCCATTGACTTCTTTCCAAGTAGTGTATAAGTAAGATTACTTTAACCTCTGGCTGAAATCAGTGAAATATTTCTAGATCGCAGAATACAAAGAAAGAATACTCATATATATATATATATACAAGTCAATATTAGCACTGCTTTTAAATCAGTTCTCATCGTACGAAGATTTCTTCTTTCTCCACAAAACAGCATTTCCTTAGAAAATGACTCTGAAATATACAAGAGCATATGAGAATCCATAACTAAGGCAAAGCTTATGTCGGTCAGACTCAAAGAAGTTTTTAGATCCATCAGAAAGAACACCAGGGTGACTCTGAGTATGAAAGGAAGGAAAAATTGGAATCACCGCACATATCTTTTTAGAACATCGTGAACAGGATTGATCCTCTGCCTTCATGTCTCATGTAAATATAATCTTTTTCAATGACGTTTAAGGAACACCTCGAGGTTATAAGATCACATGACATCTTGTACATGAATTTGGGCATCTTTTTTTTTGTGGCATTTGAGTCTCTCATATGTCCTGGATTTAACTATCTTAGTCGCCAATAACCATCTAAAGACCCTGTACAACAATGAACGGATAGCAGTTCATGTGTTAAATATTACTCGACACATTGAATCGTAATGTGCTACACACGTATGAAATATGACTGATATGTAACAACTGTTTCAAAAAGCATTTAACTCTCTTTATATTTTGTAATAAGCGTATATCCTTGATGATAATCTTAGTTAATTACGGCGAAAGATGTAGCGGTTTTGTTTCTTACGATAATAAATTTACGAGTAAAATCTCCTAAAATATAGTTTGTTTTAGCATAATGCCAACGTAGCAGCAAGTGTTACCGCTGGGTTTCGAAGTAATGCATAGTACGCTATCTACGAATAATTGCTGGGACACTTTAGCAATTTACAATTGATACCAGCAGGCGAACCCTAATATACGGCATGTCTACCTTTGGCTTTGTCACTTCCTGCACCCTTTGAGGAAGGCTTTCCATCAACGAACAGCACGACATCAGGTGGTATTTGTTTCCATTCCTCCATCAAAGCAGGACTGAAATCAGCGACAGATCGATGATGTGCTGCTATCTGCTCTGGACCTCTATGGCGCTCCAATTCATCCAACAGGTGTTTGATGGTGTTGAGGTCAGGACTCCGCGCAGGCCAGGGCTATTGTTTAACACCCATTTCTTCATATCATTACATAAAAACCGGAGCTTTGTGACATGAGGCATTTTGTCTTGATATTAACACTGGTCCGTTCCATAAAAACTCCACAGTGTAAGAAGTATCTGATTATCCAGAGTATCAAGGTACTGATCTGCCTTCATAAAACCACGGACAATAACCAGAAGTCCCGCTCCAAACCAACTAAATGCACCCCACACCATCATTCTTCCACCACCGACTTTAATGTGCCCACAACGCACTGCAGTAACAAACGTTCACCAGGGCTGCCTCCTCACCCTACCATCAGACTGCAAACAGGTGAACCTTGATTCATCACCCCAGAGAACCGTTTTCCACTGGTAAATTTTCCAGTTCACATGTTCTTTATATCAGGCCAGACGAGCTCCTTGTTTTTTGTTGTTGGCTTGTGTGCTGCTGCTCTTCCGTGGAAACCGAGTAAATAGAGTTCTTTTCGTTCTCCACGTATTTCGTTATCCACGCCAGTAACACCACGGGGAGCACTAATAAGTGCTCCCCATGGTGTTACTGGCACTTTGGAACTCATCATGGATGGTCTCTGCTGATTGTAACCGGTTTTTGCATGCCACCAGTTTTAATAGCCTCCTGTCCCTGTCGGTCATTTCGGGCGGCTCTGGGTGTTTTCCTGCACTAATGATACGAGAACGTCTCCATTTTGTTGATCATATCGCCAACCGTTGATTATGGATGCTCCAGTTGAGCGGCAATGGTACATATGGAAATGCCACCAATGCGACAGCCCATGATGACACCTCTGTCGAAGTCACTGAGTTCACATTGTGTTGCCATACCACCTGTATTCAACTGCTACGATGAAATACTGCTTCCTGCTATTTGCACGCCAGTTTTTATATTATTAACGTACCTGGAATGTTCCAAATCTTCAAATAACAGGCGTGTCGACAAATATTGATAGATAGCGTATGTTGTACATGCTATACTCAAGTATATTATACCTAACAAGAAACTATATCCCTGGTTTAATCCTTTACTCAAGCATAAACAATTAATTTTTGAGTTTGAAGAATGTTCTTGACGACTAGTATTCTTATTTGTGGAGGCTGTTGACATGAAATCAATTGCTACTCTACACGATGATTGATCCTTCAACCACGCCTAAGCAAACTTCCTTCGCTTATGCGTGAATTCAGTAAAGAATATAATTTCTTCTCAAATATAATATACTGCCCTCCTAATTAAGACTCAATAAAATAAATTACCTTTCCAAACGAGTAAATAGGATTTCTTCTCTCCAATGAAAATGCGAATTCTTTAATTAAGAATGCTATGCTTTCTGTAATTGAATATAAGAATGGAAATTCTTTGAAAACGTTTTGCATCTAGTATCGACAATTTAATACTGACTGTGGAAGAGTGTTTGCAATTCAACACCTCCTCAGTGTAATCGGAAAGCGAGAAATCGCGTCCTTCGAATAGAAACTACCTGACTTTAATACTTATCTTTACATGGATACATTTATTTGAAAGTGAATTGGCTGATCTCATCAGGAGGAAGCAAGGTTTTCCTTCATTGACACTCTTATATTTTTTCTCCTACACACAGAAATTGGCAAGAGAACACACGCAATTAACAGGAGGAAATGTTATTACTGGTCGGTGGTGTATATATATATATATTTATTTATTTATTTATTTATTTATTATTTTGCAAGATAACTACCTCGGAAACCGGTCAAAAAACGTTTTCTAACAGCCTTTCTTCAGATGGCCTACAGTTATGAATGCAAATGACACTACAGCAGGCTATACAGCATGATATGCACTTTTAATATATTATGAGAAATGTCAGTTTCGGTCAGAAGTGGGGTGTCAATTACCTTCATTCTTTCAAAAGATTTTATGTGTGTGCAATAAAACAATATTCTGGTTGCTACTTTATTCCATATATTCCTGGAATGTGTTGATGAATATACTTCCTGTCATACTATAAGATAGATACCAGATTGTAAAGATATATGATATTAATCAATTCCAGAATACGATATTTCAGCACAATTGAGTAATGCCATTTCAAAAGACTTTGAATTTACGTTGTTCAGAATTATTTTGTTGTTTTTTTTGGTGAAGAAAGGGAAGCAGAGAGCGTTTCTTATGTTCACAAGTGCTGAAGTTCAGAGGAAAGAATGATGTCCGTAGGTTATCACTTTTTTTGTGATGTTGCTATTGTGTTGCTATTATTTATCAGCTGCATGATAAATACAATAAGTATAGACATGAAAACTTTGTCCAATGTTATTGGAATGCTGAAATGTAATGTTTTTTTCCCTAGGAAAAAACGGTCTAACTTTTGTTATTCCTAAAGGGAATTGATGGAATTCCTTTAGTCAACTGTGCAGCCCGTGTTTACTCTTAAGCCATCACTGAGTTTGAGGCTATTGATGAATGGAAATTTGCAAGAGAGAGAGAGAGAGAGAGAGAGAGAGAGATAAAGGCGCTATGGTGGCCCTAACATATATGTTGGGTGAAATAGTATGAGTTCTACGAGGTTGTTTTGGTTCGTTTTATTTAGCGAGGGATTTAAAATTCTAGTTCCAGGAAAACCTTATTTGCCCGTGTCAACGAATGGCTAAACCAGTCACCTGCTTAAGATAGGCCTATTAACTACCTCTAGTTGGTGAAATAGAATCGAACCTGTAACGGTTCGATTCTATTTCACCAACTGCAACATGGGAAAATCCATGTTGGATAATAGTGATCAAGGATTTTGAATTAAATTTGGAACATAAGACCCTTCTTGAAACTAAGACTCTTGCCTTGTCTTAATCTTTCCCTCTTTTACCTTTACGGTGTCGAGGGTTTCTATTCCTTATGACCGCAACCGTTATACGAGGATAAGGTGGTTGGCCCTATGACTGTAGGAGTTTTTCCGGTTTGCCTACTTGCTGTTGGAAAACCCCAAATAAACCGGGAAGAAAACCATGCAGTCCATGCCCAAGACCGGCTAACTTGGCTATGTCTGACAAAAATCCTAAGCTCTTAACGACGCGACAGGAATTGAACACAGGACACTCCTTTCCCAGGCACATGGTTGCAAAGTGCATAGCCACTCGGCTAACCATGTGGACTGAAAACAGAACATTTTCATTATTTTAAGTTATCAAAAGAGAGTAATCCACCCTGGAAAGTAGGAGAAATCAGGGAGGTCACCTTCCCTGATTTGAATGACTATCATGAAACAATGCATGAAAATTGGAGTGATTACTTCAGCATGTTCTCTAGAAACTTAATTTGGATGAAATTATGGTATAACTGAGAGTCGATATTCACAGGATATTTGTAAAGGGAACTGGTTAACAAAATGTGAAGGGTGTTGGAAAGAGTAAAAATTACATAGTATTCTAGTAAATTATTATTATTATTATTATTATTATTATTATTATTATTATTATTATTATTATTATTGAACGGGAACTATCATGGATTCTAAAGACTCATCGACGGAGACTCAAACTATCAACACAATCCATGATACCTCTCCTTGAACCCATTAACAAAGCACTGACTGTCAACCTGTTCGACTTATTGTGAGTGCCGGTCTCCAAGCAAAAAGACTAGTTCTCAAATCCCTACTAACCACACCATTATTCACCTTCCACGGTTAACACATTTCCCCTGCATCAGTCCTATAAAACTCTTTAAGCAACTTAAATGTATCTATGATATCCCCTCTTTTTCTCCTATCAACCAACTTCTGCAATGACACACCTTCAATCTATCTCATAGGGAACATTCCATAGACCACTTACAACCTTGGTCACTTACCTCTGAATCTTCTCCACTGCTTCCCTCATCCATAAGAAACCCAGAAGAACAGACCTGAGTACAGTAATCCAGATGTGGGCGTATCGAGGACTTTTAAAGCAAAATAGCAATTTCCTTATCTCTACTTGTTAATGTGTTCTTCAAAGCCAAGTAATCTTATGGACTACATTAGCAACCTTACCAATATGTGAATAAGTCATATTGACATATGTCAATATGTCAACTTAGCAATGAGTTGATGTACACTTTGTGTGAGATCATTCCCAACAATTCTTACATCTTCGTACATCTTAATGGGTGAAAGCAGTGAAGAGTAACTGCTTTGAGTATGAACATTGAAAATATATTATTTCTGAGGCATTTGGAATTCAGAAGATCATGCTTAAATGTTAAATAAGCAGAGAAATCATAGTGATTATCACAATTTCGGAATTTATAATTATCGTCATAGTTAGGCCTGTATAGCTTGGTGGAAGTGGTGCTTGCATCCTCTGTGCGAAGTCGCCCAAAGATAGATCGCCCGAAGTTCTAGTCTATTTGCCGACTGGAGGAACTTTTACTAAGCCTTTCTTCAACTGGTTCCTGAGTTAGTCGATCTCTGGCACTGGCAAGCGGTTTTTTCTCTTGGAAACTCGGGTTTTTCATCCAATAAACTCAAGAAACTCGACCGTAGAACCTACATTATTTCAGACAGTAACATATGGCAGCACTTGTTTGCCTGTCTGTTAATCGGTGGCTGTGTATAATTAGTGATAGACGTGGACAAGCTATCTCTGATTGGCTACCGGTGGAGATTGAACTGCCCACTCAGTTTCCAAAAGCTAGATAGGGTTTAAAGGCGTCGCCTACTCCCGATAAGGGAATAAAAAGGCGTTAGCGTATTATTATTTTTATTTTATCATCATAGTTTGTAGTTAAGCATATATAGACATCATATTTAGGCATCCATAGCTGAATATGGCAAAACAAGATTACTGTGTTGTCATATTTAGAATGCTGCCTATTAATTGCGCCTGTCTGTGCCCATATTGTATGTAATTTTTGCGTGTGTGTGTGTGGGGGGGGGGAAATAAACCTCCCTACCTCTTTCTGTGACAATTGCTAACTTATCTTCTTGAAATGTCCTCATAAGTTTCATCATGTGATCACTGGGATTTGATTTCGTATCCTTCCACTCAAAGGGAAAGGTCGAGAATGACTACAGCAGAAGCCGGTGATACTGTTATGAATTCAACAGATCGGTGATAAGAAATTTTGGGCCAAGAAAATCAAAGAGGAGGGTCTAGATTTCACCCTCTTTGGTATATGATATGAAATCTGACGAATGCACTTATTCTTGATGGAAGAAATTGTCGGGGGCTTATTTTGAGCAGGCAAGGTAGACAGTTGCTGTGGTTGCCAGTTACTCTCAGAAATAAATGTCAGCAAGTGTATAATGTTTATGGAGGTAAGAAAATTTTGACGAAGTTGGTGTAGAACTGTTTTTTGTGTGAATATTGTTGTTGTTTGCTATGTTTTCGGTTATATTTTTACTTATTTATTATTTGATCTTGTTTTCAAAGAAGGTTTTTCAGTATAAGGTGAAAGACTTGAGAAAATATCCCCCCCCCCACTCATACCCAGTCTGTTGTGCTATTCGTGACTCCATAATATCTTCAACATAACTCCTTATCTGAAATTATTTGCTACCTTGTTGAGAAGTATGTTGATGTGTTACCATCAGAATCATTCCCGTGTACTATTCTGGAAGAGCTACTTACTCTACTCTCAAACTGAACAGATGATACAGTCTATTGCATGTTTCGAATGCCTTCAAAGTGTGTCCTTTACACTCTGCATAAGGTGTAGAACCTGTAAACTGCTCTGGAGAACAACTCCTCTGACAACCACTTTAGACGTTCAATAAGCAAAATAGTGGCTCGCTAAGCAATGGAAGTTATTATCACCAACTGGACTATGGATATATATCCTCAAGCCATTGCGTTTTTAGTGACGATACTCGCAGGCGGGTCAGGGATTTGTTTATGAGAGCGAGCTGTGCTGGCAGAAGTAATTTTTTCTTGGCGATATGAAGAGATTATATGTTTGTGCATCAGCTGGTCTATTAGTGGTTCAGATAGGTTTATAATTACTTCTAAACCACATAAATTCAAGTGAAATTATACAATAAATGATAAGAAGTTATATTCCTATTTTCAGCATATTGTATCCTGATCTAATTAAAGAGAAAAAATTTCGCGCGAAGTAATTCAATTGCGGAGAATGCTTAATCGCCTGGGTGATCATCCAGGATGTGGACAGCGTTTCCACATTGCTACTAACAGATTATGGGATCAAATGTTACTCTGGCATGAATGACTATAGAAGTGTTTAGGTGATATTTGATTTCCATAGCTCCTTGTGAAGCAACTACCCGGCTTTTCAGCATGTAATTATCATAAGTCACGAGTAGGATTCTCGGTTTATGTCAAACCGAAAATTAATATCTTAGAGGTTTCCAAGCTATCAGGGATGGGAAGGCTCGAATGTTCCTCCTGTGGATGATTTTGAAAGTGTTTAGGTGATACTAATTTTTATGTGCAAAGCATCTACCACGCTGCTAATTTTCAGCAGTAAGAAGCATATTAATTATCATACTTGATGTCAACAGAAGAATTCTCGTCGGTTTATGCTAAAACAAAAAATTAATAAGGTTCCAAGGGTAGGACTACCTTAAAAAATAAATATCTGAAAAAAAATTATTTACAGTAGGTTGACTCTGCTACAAGTTACTCTAAAGTATTCATTAATTGTTCTAATGAAACTAGTGCCTTAACACCAGTTCCTTTAGAAACGGTCTTTCCGTGTAAATCATTACTTTTTTTGGCGGGGGATACTACTCTGGAGATGAAATGAAAGAAAATAAGAATTTTTTTGTAGTATCTGTTAGTGTAATATATATTATAAATATTTCATAATCTTACCGTTATGAAGTAATAATAATAAAAAATCATGAATATTGTTACGGTCGTTTAACTATGATTGTAGGTGCGTGAAATTTTCTGTAATGCTTTTATTCGGAAGATTGTTAACCCTATTACTGATCCTGTGATTCTGAATCGCATATTCTGGTAATCTACCAGTCTGCCATCTAATGCCAAGCTTCCTCAACAATATGTACTCAAAAAGGCATTTCGCATTTGGAAGGAGCGCTCCTAAACCAAGTGAAGCACCAATGGCTGCAGAAAGCGGAATTAAAATTGGATCTGCGTGGTTTCAAAGAAAAATTAATATAAGACCAGTATTCAGAGGCTGTCACCTCATTACTGATGAGGTTCTCAAACAGGTTCCTGAAATTGCAAGATTTGCTGTTGGGCTTTTTCATATTGAAAGTACGTAAATATACAGTTATGTTACTCCTATTATATTAAGTATCTCACGAAATATTCACATTTATCTCTTTTGACCTTCATTAATGGTGTATTTACTTGTAAATAGTATCTTCTTCCGCGTTTAGTGAGCCGTTACGCGTTCCTTAATTCTGATGTTATTTTAGAGTATAAAGTGTTCAACTGATGTGGTTAACACTTTACACTCTAAAATGAGTGCCTTCAGTTTCGAACTTGTAATTGAAGAGCTTTTGATATTTTAAAGACCATCCCGTAAATCTGTAATTTTGCACACGAATGACTTACGCATGCTATTCTGCACATGGACAGCGGGAAATACATCACGGTGTTAGTGTTTATAACGTAAACAGGTCATAAAATGTATCAGCTGTGAATGAACGTTAGAGAAAATAGTTGAAAACTACCTAGTGTGCATTGTAGCACGCTTTCATAGTAAATCTGAACAACTGTACACAAGCACAACCAAGAAACATGAAGTTAGAATGATTAGGGACAGCCGTCGTGGAATGACTGCCGTTCGTAACCCACAAGTAACTAAGGCAATGTCTAGGAGCAGCAAGTTTGGAGCCTGGAAAAATTGTATCGCAACTATCCCCTACCTTTTAATTTTGTATATTTTCTTGAATTTTAAGGGTGGCAAAATATTGCTTGCCAAAGGGCGGCATATATTCTAAACATTCTTGAGCATGGAGGACAGGAAAGTGTCTTTCACCCATGCTACCATCGTAATTTTGTTTATACAATACTAGAAATCCACACAGTTCCTACTACATGATTGTTCATGTCACTGCAGTGGAATGAACAGGAGCAAAATGCAGATGGGGAGGACTTATTTTTAAATGACTCCCCAAAAAGAAAAGTTGTAAAGCTATTAACACATTAGTAATATGGATGGACTAAGGATTTTTAATATATTTTTTAAAATTTTAATGTGACTTTTTTTACAATCCATAAACTCTGCTCTAAAAACTAAACATGGAACATTTCAAGTTACTTCAACCTCCAGCAAGTGGGGGGGGGGGGTGTCACCAGATGGTGAATCCAAACAAGTCCAGTTTCATTGATATTTTATTATTACCTTTTAAGGGTACACTAGACTTCTGTATATTTTGTAAATATGCAAAAACTTGGTGTATAACATTTTCTTCATTCAGTTTTCCTAATATTGGTGTTAACTTGCCCTTCAAAAATGGGTAACAATTATTATTTTTAAAAATTTAATGTATTTTGCTTATCTTGACATCAATTCTCCCAGTTTAAAAAGGAGTTTATACCAATACTGATATATTCTGTTAAGTGATATTGATTAGCTATTTTTGAAACAATCTCTCACTATTGAATTCTGTATGAAATACAGATTCTGTATGAAACCTACACACTATCTACCAGTAAATGCTGACGGGACCAATCATTGTTTCTTCAGCATTTTACAGTTGATACTAGCAAGCGAACCCAAATATCAGGTATGTCATCTTTTGACTTTGATAACTTCCTGCATCCTTTGAGGGAGGAGGCTTTCCACCAATATGCAGCAGACATCAGGTGGAATTATTCTCCATTCTTCCATTAAAATAGCACTGAGTTCAGCGACAGAGCTAGGACGTGCTGTTCTGGACCTCAATCTCTGTTTCAATTTGTCCCGCAGGTGTTCAATGTGATTAAGGTCAGAACTCTGCACAGGCCATGCCAGTCGTTTAACAACCATAGCTGCAGTTTTGTGGGATTTTGATGTTACTATCAAGCATTGTTGTCTTGATAGTAACATGCATCCATTCTATAAAAACTCCACAGTGTAGGCAGCACCTGACTATCCAGAATATCAAGGAACTGAGCTGCCTTCACAGAACTATGGACAACGACCAGTGGTCCTATTCCAAACTAGCTAAATGCACCCTTTACCATTATTTCTCCACCACCAAACTTTTCTGTGGGTACAGCACACTGTTGTAACAAGCATTCATCAGACTGGAAACAGGTGAACCTCGATTCATTGCTTCAGAGTACTGTCTTCCACTGGTCAGTTGTCCAGTTCACACGGTCTTTGCACCAGACCAGATAAGCCCCTTGTTTGTTGTTGTGATGTTCAGCTCATGTGCCGATGCTCTTTCGTGGAAACCCAGTAGATGGAGAGTTTTTTATGTACAGTATTAGGGCTCACCATGGTGTTACTGACAGTCAGATGGTATGTGCTGACTGTAGCCAGTTTTTGCACATTAACACCCTCCTGTCCCTGACAGTCATTTTTGTCGGTCGCCCTGGGTGTTTTCCTGCACTAGTGATGCCGGAACATCTCCATTTGTGGATCACATTGCCAACCATTGATTTTGGATGCTCCAGTTGAGCGGTAATGGCACATATGGACATGTCGCACTGACCGCCCACAATGACACCTCTCTCGAAGTCACTGAGTTCACGTTGTGTTGCCATACCACTTGTATTTAACTGCTACGATGAAATACTGCTTCCTACCGTCTGTACATTGGTTTTTATGTTATTAACAAACTTGGAATGCCATAACTTTGAATAACAGGGGGTGTCCAGACAATTATTGGTGGATATTTGTTTATTTTAGATTTTAGAGATTATTGGAGATTTTTTATAGCAATTAGGTACCAATTAGAGATTATTGGTAGCCGGCCTGGTTGGCTGAGTGGTAAGCGTATCTGCTCTCCAGCCAAAAGGCTGCAGTTTGAATCCTGCTGTGGGAATGGATGTTTGTGATTGTCTGTGAAAATACTAATGGTGGTGGTCGGCAGTAGATGGTGTTGGTGTAGATGATGGTTACGGTTGATGGAGTAGTGGAGACAGAGAGTTGTAGGGTAGATTCCCTCCCTCAATGAGTCTTTGGACTCCCTGGAGGTGCCAAATAATAATAATAATAGTAATAGTGTATCTAGTGATGGGTGGGGAGGGAAATTAGCACCAGAAAATTTGCGACTTTCCAGTTTTGGTTTTTAGAGACACTACAGGGTTTAAATAATTGTCTAGTGATTTATAATAATATTCCTTCTCTGTCAGTTGCTTACCTGTGTATGGCCCATACAGTTTTATTAATTGCAACTCATTGGTAACCTGAAACGCATTTTGTACTCTGGATGATTAGCGCTAGATAAGCTAGGAATTCTAACCTATCCAATATTTTATTTACTGGTCTGATTGGCTGAGAATTTGGCATCTGCTCTCCAGCCAACAGGGTGCAGGTTCAAATCCTGCCTTTCACATAGATGTTTGTGATTGTCATTAGGTAGGAGATGAATTTCATTACTCAGCATGAGACTACCACCCCATTTAATCGTGGCCTAAAGTGGCTAGAAAAAAGTTCTAGCCACTTTAGGACATGATTTGCTCTCTAGAGTGGAATTTCTGGACTGTGTAAAAAAAAAAAAAAAAAATATATATATATATATATATATATATATATATATTTATTTATTTATTTATTTATTTTTTAAATAAATATTTAATGACTTTAAACCGAGATAAAATATTAAGTTTTAATGAAAATGATACAACTAGTTTCAGCCTTTTACAGCCTTCATCAGGTATCCACTAAAGGTAGAACACAATAATAAAAATTGAAGTTACAAAAAACTGTGATTTACTGGCAAAAAATGCAATACATAATTGACACAGAAAACATATTTTTCAAGTTGTTCTATCTAACATGCCATTGTTTGTTGCATGCGTGCTTGCAAGTTCTCGTGAACGCCAGTATTGAACAACTGCAGCATGGCTATCAGGGATGTTGTGACTCAAATTGCTGTTCAAATGTTCAGGATTAAAGAGGATAACCCTGGACTCCACGATTTTCCTTTCAAACTCATCACTGCAGCGGAAAATGTTTTCGGATTTATCACAGCAAACTGAGTGACTCTGTAGATCATCATGGGGATTGTTTGAGAAAAGAACATGACTGGATAGTGCAGATGCATGTGATCTTTTATAGGAGATGTCTCTCTTATGCTCCTCTATACGTAGTTCAATAGATTTGTTAGTCTGTCCAAAATAAGGAATATTACAATCGCACCATAACTTGTATACACCTGGATATTTCAGGTTGTGATGAATAGGCTTTGGATGGCTTATAAGAGAACAGACTCTAGGGAGTGTAGTGAAAAACATCCTGATGTTGTATTTTTTAAGGACTTTAGCCAATAATAGCCAAAATAAGGGATTGAGATGCTATCTTTAAAATCAGTAGTTTCCATAGTACACTGCCTAGGAGGATCCAGAAGAAATTTCTTAATCATTTTTTCAGAATATCCATTTTGTTTAAAGATAAGAGAAAGGTGATTAATTTCTTTTTGGAGCTCATCTGGTTCATTTAAAAGAGAGTGTGCTCTGTGTCCTAAGGTAGAAATAGTTCCGAGATTTTGTGGTGGAAAGTGATGAGATTGACAATGCAGATATCTGTTAGTATGAGTGGGTTTTCTGTATATAGAAATTTTAAATCTATCAAATGAGCTCCAAAAAGAAATTAATCACCTTTCTCTTATCTTTAAACAAAATGGATATTCTGAAAAAACTATTAAGAAATTTCATCTGGATCCTCCTAGGCAATGTCATCTTTATCATCTTGGTTGGTTAAAACATCCTTCAATAACATTGAAGACATGGAAGTGTTTAGAAACATGGATTTCTTCATGTCTCTAAACACAGACCCAGCCATGACATGTTTACATGTCATTAATTATATGGATGTAAAGTGTCCATTAAAGTTAATATAGCATTTGGCTACTATAGAAAGCTTATAATTTTGATATGTATTTTATTTATTTGGGTGCTTAAGATAGTATACAGTTTTCTGTGTCTATCCCCAGATCATATTCCACTTACTGCACTCCAGGGATGGCCAACCTATGGTGCATTGAACCCCAATGATAATAATAATAAAAAAAAGTAAGCCTATTTATGCAGAACATACATATTAACCAAAAACTGATTTGTAGAAAAAAATCTAAAACTTAGTCAATAATTTTAGCAATTTTATTGTTTCATGCACTTCTTTTGCACATTCACTTGTTTGATCCTGAAGTGGTGTTAGGAACAGCGATGCGTTGCAGTTTTTGTCAGTCAGTTTACAGCTGATACTTGTGCACTATGGGGATTGTGCTTTGTTCATCCTTTTGTGAACATTTGCAGTTTTGTACTTTTTCAAAAATATGTCTATATTAACATATTTTTACAGAGAGTTTTTGAGTGTACAAAAGTTATATGGTGCATCTGAACTCATTCGTGAAAAAAGCACATGGAACATAAAAGGTTGGCCACCCTCTGCTGTAGACCGAAGTTACTTGAAAAGTATATAGGTCTCCATAGTGGGGTTACCTGATTATCTGACTCTTAGCCCACCCATGTTATTGAATATATGATTGTTGAAAGTTTTTCCACTTGGTTATACTATAAATTAAAGATACCAAGAAATTATATACTTGGTTTAATTCTTTATCCAAGTGTAAGCAAACAAAGTTTGCACCTGAAGTATTTTCAGGACTGAGGCAACTCATGGTAAAGGTGGTATTGACTTCACATCACTTGCCTTAGTATCCCATAATGCAAAGCACATCTCCTTGCAGACATATATAATGCTATGCATTATGGGAAGGGTCACTACCCAGACTGGTTTCGATCTTTATTGAAGTCTCATCAGTGGAAGCCAGACCCAGAGGTGATGCCATGGTTGAAGTAATGCAGAAGTCATATTTTTTTATGCAAGTTGCCAAAAAGTGTCACACCTTATTATTAAAAACTCTGGATTAGAGTACTAAGACAAATTATGTGAAGTCAATACCACCTTTGCCACGAGTTGCCCCAGTCCTGAAAATATTTCAGGTGCAAATTTTGTTTGTTTACACTTGGATAAAGAATTAAACCATGTATATAATTTCTTGGTGTCTTTAATTTATAGTATAACCAAGTGGTAAAATTTTCAACAACTACCTAACTCTAATCCAGAGTATTTTAATAAGTTATAACACCTTTTGAAAATAAACAGCAGTGCATTATACATTTAGCAGCATTGATATGGTAGTCAGAATAGAGAAAATATATAAAAGAGAAGATCAATTTTATTTGCAAATGAAATCAAATGAGAGATTTTAGACACTGTTAAAAACAAAAGTATGCACTAGTACAGTAAAAATTCAGTGTAACAGAACAGCATATGGAGTAATATACCAGGTCTAAGTGACTAGTAGCAAATAATTTGGGATTGTGCATATATTTCTTCATTTGACTTCTTTACCACTGCTGATACATTAATAATTTCCTCAAAATGTGCATGTACACACACACGAATAATATTTCTTAAAAAAAATAAAGTGTCAAATGATCATATATCAGCCTTTCTTAGGAAAATTCATATGCTTTCCATTTGATTTTCATCCATGGTTTTTGAGCTGAGGATCTTTTTTGTCATGGAATGTTACATCTCTTAAACAGCTCGTCTTGTCTTAAGCTTTTTCACGAACCATTGAGGGTTCTTTAGCTGTGGACTTCACAATCACGACCATCTCGAGGATAAGGTGGTTGGCCCTATGCCTCCCAGTGTGTCCTATGTCTGTAGATGCATGTGTTCATGGGACCGGTTTGCCTGTTCTGGGGGTTTCGTAAAAACTAGAGTTTCTGGGTGGTAAAAAAAACCCTACCTCTGTATGAGCCAGCTAACTCACCTTTAGTTGAAAGAGACCAGATAAAGGTTCCTCACATCTTGGACGGGAATTGAACCCAGGTCTTTCTGACTGTAGCTCAGTCAGAACTACTGACTGAGCTATGGCAGCACCTTAAACAGCTTAATATAACCATATTTAGTAAGAGTGGGAAGACTTCAAGTGATTAACTCCAGTATTTTTCATTTTACTTTACTCTCAATATGTGCTTGGTCTGCCAGACTGGATTTAATATCTTGATTAAACTTTATGTAATCTTTGTTTAACCAATGTGACAGCTGCTCTACTTCATGCACAAACATAGAAGGTGCAATAGGACACACACACACACACACACACAAGAAGTGGAACAGTGGTTACTGCATAAAGTTTCATCAGTATGTTAAATCAACATGTTAATAAATGCTGGTGATGAATAAACAGTGCATCTCATCTTCAGGAAAGTGAAAGAAGCTAGTTTGATAACTTATTGATAAGCACAGACAGTAAATACTGGCTTGTCATTTGAGTGAACATTGTTATAACAAAATCACTCACTGTAACAAGCTACTGAAAAGTCCTGACTAGATCCCCCCCCCCCCACCATAAGTGCAATGTTATTATAAGTGAAATTCACTGTAACAGACTGTTGCTGCAGTCTTTACTAGTTTGCTATAATGAGAGTCAACTGTACTTTTAGAATTGCACTATTTTTCTTTGGTACCATATAAGGTAGAGAATGGTGATAGTTTTTGTTGAACTATCCTTAGTTTGGGAAAAGCAAATTATTGATCTTATGTTCTGAGGAATGTGATCATTTGTCACAAAATCTATATTGATTTTAGTTGACT
This sequence comes from Typopeltis vanoorti, assembly GCF_054136105.1. Taxonomy (NCBI): domain Eukaryota; kingdom Metazoa; phylum Arthropoda; class Arachnida; order Uropygi; family Thelyphonidae; genus Typopeltis; species Typopeltis vanoorti. Next base: position 41,854,614 of record NC_143554.1, read on the forward strand.
GTCTAGTGTTGTTTTTGGAGATGGTGCTTGTGTCCTGTTTTAGTTGGTGCTGAAGATGGAGACATTGCCTAAACATCTATCCAAAAAACTTTCTGAAGGCTTTGCCTCCTCATATTGGGAAGGGTGGGAATGATGTAGATTTAAAGAAGAAAAAAAAATTAAAATCTTAATTCTTATCAACATGGTCTGTTAGATTATACTTAATTTCTAAATTTTGATGTCACGTTTCTGTTTGCAAATATCTCTCTCTAGAAAATTGTAACACCACTCATTAAAAATCAGTTCACAAGAGACATCACAGTAAACCTGAAAATTAGGAAAGCAGTCAACTCTAAACATAGATATAACAAACTAATACACTGCTTCATTATAAAATGTTAAACTTATTTCATAGGAATTGTGAACAACTGTCACTTAAATGACTTTTAATTAAAGTGCATTACACATTAAAATTTCAATATCTGTAATGACATCATCAATAATACTTTGATATAACTGGTAAAAGGACTGCTACAGTAAATGGCAAAGGCTTAAATAATACATCAATCTTAGAAATCATTTACATTTTAGGAATTTTGGTGAAGTTTTGTCATTTTCTAGGAATTAATCCTCTGCCTGCACTAAGGGTTAGATATATCATCCAACCAGCAGTCATTAAACTGATCAGCAGACTACAGAAAATTACCTAGAAGTAAACTGAATTAGGTAAGGATCAAAGTGTGACTTCCATCCCCCTCCTCCCAAAAAAGAAGGCCAGTTCTCTGTAATACTAGGCAACAGTATTTAGTAAATGAGATTTATGATTCATGCAGTGTAATATTACTGTTCTGATTATTGGGAGCTTCTTCCAGCATACAATATGCGTGTTTTCAGAGTTATATGAGGGCCATCTTAAAAGTTCTTGGCCTTGACCATATATGGCAACACTATCAGCAACATTTTACTGATAGTGTTGCAAGTCATTGCAAATCATTCTATCAAGTAGTTTGATTTATAATTTATACAGTTTTCTGAAGCAAAAGTGTATCCCTTGAAATAAAATTGAGTATCATGCGGTTATAAAATTCTTTGTAAAAGAAGGTTTAACGCCAAAAGAAATTCTTTCGAAGTTCATAAAAGTCTATGGGAACTCCTTTTCTTCATTTTTGACAATTAAGAAATGGGCTGCTGAGTTTAAACATGGCCATACCAGCCTTGAAAATGATCCATGTGAAGGACGTCCAAAAAGTGTAACAACACCAGACATCATTGATAAGTGTGCGATATAGTATTGGATGACTAGCGAGTCAAAGTGCATGAAATTGCTGAGACTTTTCAAAAGAACATGTAGGATGTATTTTGCAAGAAGAATTGCAAATGAAAAAGCTTTGCTCAAGATGGGTGCTGCGCTTGCTCACAGCAGATCAAAAATGCACTCGCATGAAAATCTCTGAACAACGTACAGTGTGTTTCAACAAGAATAAAACTGATTTTGTGCATTCATTTATTACTATAGATGAGACTTGGATTCACCATTACACACCAGAATCCAAACAGCAGTGAAAACAGTGGACGGAAACCAGTTGTTCAGCACAAAAGAAGACAAAGTGAAATCTGCCAAATTATACCTGAAATTCAGCTTGCTTTCTGTTTTATGCTTTCTACTCATCTTACTTGCCCATTCACATGCTGTTGGGCTCTTTTCATCTCAGAGATAATAGTAAACTTCTTCCTCCTTTTATACTCTGATTGGTTCCTAGGAAACCATCATTATGTGAGCCAGAAATTGAACTGCTTCCCACAGACTTATTGTCAAGAATTGGAGTTGCCTAGAAATAGTTTGAGCTCCATAATAGAATGTAAAATTTTTGCATATTCTGTAAGATGATGCTTATCATAGAATAGGATATTAAGATGGAGTATTATGTGGATTCAGCCTAATATTTTATAGCCAAACATAGATTGAAACTTTAAGAAACAAAGATTTAATAATTTACAAGAGCTTATGAGAATATAACCTTTAGCATCAGAGTTGCCTTGATTTGCATTACTTAAGACTTTACAGGCTCTGCCCAGGAATATGTATGTTTTCTTTTATTAGTACTTCTCATTGGCCTACATTTGAATTGTTAGTTCTCGCCAGAAATCATACCGTACTACCATGGATTGATTGATTGGACCTTTGGTCCCTTCTCTCTTTGTCGGATCTGTAAAGAAAACAGAAATTGTTGGATTAAGGTTGATTATTGAGCACTTTGCTCACCTGTTGTGGACTATTGGCAGTAAGTTTTCTTATAATAAAATTTTCTTCCTTGGTGCTATTTTTTGAGACATTTGTCCTGAGATTCAGTACCATACTGTTAATCATCAATGTCATCATTCTGGCAAAATTCAGCCTTTGGTCCTTTATCCCTTTGTCAGATTTGCAACAAATTTCTAGATTAAAGAATATTATTGAACACTTGGTTGCTCATTTTTGGCTCTTCACTGAGGATTTTAAAATAATATCTATAATAACTATTAGAGTTCTGCATTGAAAGGGAATTAGCAATCACTAACACAATGTACACAGTACATTGTGTTAGTGAGAGTTTGGATTTGGTCATATCATCAGAGTATCTGATTGTGACTGAGATGACATACTTGTCCCATGTAGTCCTGACTTAGACGATGAATAGGCATGTGAAGGTAGTAAAAACAGAAAGAAGTTATGTGGAATTGTAAGGCAGGCAATTATCATAGACTTGGCAACCAGCTTGCAGCAGTACAGTGAGTGAAAGAATTGTAAGGGAAGAGGTCATTGGTTCAATGGAGATATTTAAGAAAATGTTGTTGACAGCAATGATACTGTATACTTTGAGTGAAGAAGAAGATAAAGCAGTTTAACGTAAAATGGATGACAAAAGGAATTAGATGAATTGCAGAAGAAAGAGATTATGGAAGAAATATAAAGTGAGGAGAGGTGGAGAGAGCAGTTACATGAGGAATACAAGACTCAGGCTAGGAAAGTGACTATTATTGTAAAGAGAGAAAAATTAGAATATGAAAGAAGACTGGCACTGCAATCAAATGAGTTTTTTTTACTATGTGGCAGGTAGCACGAAAATTGATAGTGGACTGATTATATTCTTGATGGAGATGGAAATTGGATGACCAAAGATGACATATTTGAGCTATTCAATGATAGCTTTAATAGTATTCCATCCCAGTATTTTATTTCTAGAAGGATAATGAGTGGTGAAGTGTTAGAAGTGAATAAAGAGACTGGATTCCAAATACTGAATACGCTAAATGTCAATAAGGCAGGGATGCCAGCTGGAATTTCTCCATGTGTTTTAAGGGATTGTGCTATGGAACTGACTGTGTCATTAACTCGGCTTTTCAACGTCTTGCAATGGGGCATGTTCTTGGAGAGTGGAAGGAGGGTAAGATAGTACCATTGCATAAGTGGGGTCAAGAAGCTGCCCATAAACCAAACATTTCTTCCGTGAATGCTAAGTGCTGCCTGCAGTGTTTGCAAAGAGCGACGCCACTGCACAGTGGACAACTGGAAATGTGTGATTTGGAGTGATGAATCGCGCTTTATCATGTGGGAGTGTGTGGCGAATGCCTGGAGAACGATTCCTGCAAGCATATGTAGTGCCAACAGAAAATTTGGAGAAGGTGCCATTACAGTGTGGGGGTGTTTTTCATGAAATGGACTTGGCCGTCTCGTAACACTACACGGAAATCTAAATGCAGAAGGGTACAAGGATTTTGACCTGTTGCATTCATTGGTAGAATGAAGGTATCAAACTATAGGCTTGTTTATATTTCTTCTGTAGTTAAGATTTTGGAGAAATCGATAAGAACTCGCATACAAAATTGGGTAGATGAGGGTAATATTATTTATGCAGGCCAGCATGGATTCGTTAAAGGGTACTCTTTTTTTATTTAGTAATCTGGTTACTTTTTATAATAGAGTAACAAGAGCAGTGGATGAGGATAATGAATACATTGTCATACTTTTGGATTTTTTCAAGGTATTTAACAGGGTACCACGTGATAAATTGATTTTTAAATGGGTTTCGATATCAGGTTAGTGGATTGGTGAATGGCTCTGATACCTATCAGAGTTATATATGGGGGAGCAGTGTCAGGGAGTAGGAAGGTTATAAGTGGAATTCCACAGGGTTCAGTCCTGGGACCATTACTGTTCAATCTTCATGTATTCCATCTAATGCATATAACTCTCTTCTATCCTATTCTTCTCCTGTGCAAAAAGAAATTAAAGGATTTAAAAAAAAAAAATACTCTTCCATTTTTATTCCCATCAGGATGTCATTCTCATCTAACCATGTTTCAATTATTCCAACAATTTTTGACTTAATAAACTCAATTGGTGAAAGAGTTTCATCTTCCTTATTTTTGGTGCTCCTGGCATTTGTAGATGAACACTGCAGTTGACTTTTATGCCTGCAGCAAGTCTTACCTATGCCACCTGTTAGTTGCAATTTCCCCACACCTGCTCATGCCCTATTGCCTTTATCACAACTTACTCCATATATCTTTTCAGACTCAGCTACTCCTTTATGACCTGGGCCATCCCATTCCTATGCTGACATATCCCTATATGTACATTCACTGCTATGTCCAACATCTGCTATCCTTGTCCCCCCCACCCCATCGTACTGTTTCCTTGTCATCTTGCGCTCCTGTTTTCTTATCATCTCTTGCACTGTTACTGTTTTGATGAACAAGCATTTCAATCTCACCTGTTCCACTCTATTGATCTTTCACTTCACTTCTTATTTTCTGTGATCCTTGCTCACATCACTTATTGCACTTCCTTACTTCCTTCTAGCAATATTCTCCAGATGACTCGCACGAAATCCATTTAAATGAAATCCATTCTTCCTTCAAATGCATCCAACATATTTACATTTACATCCTTCTTCCTTCTCATCATGCAGATCTGCCAACATACCATTCATGATTCTTGCTCCTCATGTCAACTCATTAGGTCATATCTTGGCCAAATTCTGACACCCTTTCCACATCAGTAAGAAATCTGTCAGCGATATTTCAATCTCTTTAATAACTGCCTGATATCCATCACATTCTCTTTATGTTCAACCAAATCATTTTGTCCCATAACCACCACTAATTCTCTTCCTCATGTGCTTCTCATATCTAAAGGATCTTGTTTGTGAATGGTTGTGTATAAGGGAGTGATATTCTCCTCCTTTTCTATATATACACTATCTGATCAAAAGTATCCGTACACCCTTCTCTAATTTGTAAACTGATGTCTAGATATCACTACAACCTCACGGAGGCTCAGTGACTTCAAACGTGAACTAGTTATTGGTTGCCACATCAGTAAGAAATCTGGCAAAGATATTTCAACCCTTCTCAAGTTGCCCAAGTCAACAGTTGGTGACATGATTTTGAAGTGGAAACATGAAGGCAGAACAAAACCACAGTCAGGTAGGCTGGATTTAATGACAGACAGGGACCGTCGAGCATCGAAGAAGATCGTTCGTGGAAATCACCAGATTGAGCGAAACAATACCTGGGAGTTCCGTAGTGCTGCTAACTGTCCGGCCAGCACCATGACTATACGTCAAGAGTTAAGAGGAATGGGGTCAAGAAGCTGCCCATAAACCAAACATTTCTTCCGTGAATGCTAAGTGCCGCCTGCAGTGTTTGCAAAGAGCGACGCCACTGCACAGTAAATGTGTGATTTGGAGTGATGAATCATGTTTTATCATGTGGGAGTGTGTGGCGAATGCCTGGAGAACGATTCCTGCAAGCATATGTAGTGCCAACAGAAAATTTGGAGAAGGTGCCATTACAGTGTGGGGGTGTTTTTCATGAAATGGACTTGGCCATCTCGTAACACTACACGGAAATCTAAATGCAGAAGGGTACAAGGATTTTGACCTGTTGCATACTGTCTATGGTAGAAGATCAATTCGGTGAAGACTATTGTCTGTATCAGCATGACAGTGCTACCTGCCATAAAGCATGGTCTGTGGGCATGGGCATCTGCAGAGGGGGGGGGGACAAATGGGGCACTTCCCCCCCCCCCCCGCGCGCGATCTACTTGTGAAAAAATAAACCAAAAGATGAAATAATTAAATAAAAATTTATTGATGTAATTATTTGCCTCCAAGCTTTACCCCCCCCCCTGCCTTTGGAAAATTTTCTGCAGACACCCATGTCTGTGAAGGAGTGATTTGTGGACAATAATGTTCCAGAAATGGACTGGCCACATCCCATAGAACACTTTGGGATGAATTAGAATTCCTACTTTGCTCGAGACCCCAACGACCCACATCACAAACTGCTCTTTAGGAAGAATGGCTGCCATTCCTCCAGAGATGTTCCAACACCTGGTAGAAAGTCTCCCCATCAGAGTCAGAGCTGTCATAGAAGCAAAGGGTGGACCACCCCCGTATTAATGTCCACTACTGGAAAGTTTCACAGGGAAAGTCTGATTATAGTTTTGAGTAGGTGTCCAGATACTTTTGATCAGATTGTGTGTAAAGACTAGCTCTTTGCTAGTCCTTTCTGTTCATAATATTTGTCCTGGAGTGTGTGTGTGTGTGTGTGTGTGTGTGTGTGTGTGTGTGTGTGTGTGTGTGTGTGTGTGTGTGTGTGTGTGTGTGTGTGTGTGTGTGTTTGGAATGTTCTCTGCTACTTTTTTGATTATAACCATTGTGTGAATGGATAAGACTATATATAAGGATATTTTAGTTCTTGACTTCTTTTTCTGTACTTTTTTTGAAGATGTGTATTCTCTGTCTTGTCTTGTAATGTTTATATAATACATATTTTTTTGTCCCCATATCATTCACATTTTGGACTCTTCCAGAGCACTATAACATTCCCCAAATTTAAACAAATTTGGCTGCATCATATTGTCAAAAATCTGGGAGATCTTTTTTGAGACCATCAGTAAATGTCCTTCACCACATCCATAGAGGGCATCAGTTACAACTGTTGGAGTTCGCTGTTACAATCAGTCTGTGTTTGCCTTCCTACTAGTGTGCTTGCATGTACATGCTCAATATATATTTGTGCTGCTGAAGAAATATTAGCTTAGTAATCTAATTTGCTAAATAAATTTAATTAATTATTAGCTTTAGATGTCTTGTTTATTTCACTGAAGATCAACACGATCCACATAGTATAGTTAAAGTTTTGGTCTTAATTTATAGTTTCTCAGTGTTTGCTTTTCAAATGATTCCATGAACAGGTTGGCTGAAAGTGGAGATTTGAGCTCTTTGTTAGTCCTTTCTGTTCATAATATTTGTCCTGGAATTGGAAGAACATGCTGATGCAATGTTCAAATAACTTCACAGTGTCTGATGTTTTCAAATAGTTTTTGTAGGCCTATGATTTCTCTTTGAGATACATAGTGAACAGGTTAATGATTTCCAGATTTTGTTAGTTGGTTAGTGTTCTACTACTATACCTTTCATTTTTTCATCACAGTACTTTTTATGTAAGGGTTAATCTTGATGTTTGTCTTTGACTAATAATATTTTTTCCATTTGATAACTGTTTTTGATTATTTGTAGCAGACCTAGTTTCTTGCAGTTCATTATTATCTGAGATAATACTTCAGGTTCTCTGCGAAATTGATATCCATAATTTGGACTAGGTAATGAACTGACTTGGCATGAAAGCATATCTGTTTGTGCAGATCTGTTTTCAGACCACTTTGCAATCTGGTTTTGCTATCTTATTTCATTATACAGTGATCTCTTAAATTATCTGACACTCGAATTTGGTTATTTGAGGGTCAGATAATTTACCAAACCCTTACTTAACTGATCCTTGAATGGATTAGTATGTCAAATGACAATTAATTTTCACCACATTCATATATTTGAGAGATTTCTATAGTTCATTCATTTACATTGTCACATTAAAAATGCTATCAAAGTACCTTGACATGTTTATATACTTCTGAAATTTTATCTGAGTTCTGATTGAAGAATCAAATACATTTTCAGAGTCAGACTTGTGATGGAATTAAGAGGCAACAGTTTCTTTTTTTTCTGGATGTTTTTAGAGCAAAACGACAAGATTCCACACCACCATGTTTCGTTATACGCAAGTTGTCTGAAAAGTTCTCGGCCTAACAATGAAAAAAACTAATTTATAATTTCAAAATTATTTTTATTTTTCAACATAATCTCAGGTAAGACCAATACATTTGATGAAATACTCCAATAGTGTTCATTGAACAATTCCACTATGTCCTCTGCATCAGTCACTCTATTCCCATTTTTATCCCGCAATATCATTCTTCCACAGTCAATTTACCAGCTGATTGGGAAATCTTCTAATGTGTTACCATTAGGTTAGTCCTATGTACTATCTGGCAGCCAGACTACAGATCAGCTTTAATATTGTACACTCAAATGGAAGATTCACTAGGCATGCCAAACATACTATAGAGATTCACCTCTATAGTATGTTTGGTACAACTTTGCAGGTTATCATTCCTATGTTTTTGAAGAATGGAGTAGGCATAATCAGTTTTGTGTGAACAGTGATCGAGCACTGGGTAACAAGCAAAAGCAGTGGCAAAAACCCATTGTCAGGAGAGTATAAGTGATTCTGCTATTAAAAAGAGAGAATTCTGACATTAACCAGATAAGCCTAGAATCCCATCTTTTTGAAAGCAAAATCATTGTCCTTTCGGCCAAACAGTGCACTTTGCTTGCTACCTCTTTTGCAACAACCATTGCTCACCCAGTGCCTGATCACCATTCACACAAAAATTTAACATGTTCATCTCTCTCTCTCTCTCTCTCTCTCTCTCTCCATCTCCATGGTTCATTGTATACTTAATCTTAGTATACAATGTATACTTAATACTTAGTATACTTAATACTTAGTCTACAAAAATAATGGCAGCTTAACAAACAAATTATTTTGTTCTTTTGTTGTTCAGCTGCCATTATTTTTGTGGAATTTCAAAAATTATCTTTAGATCATAAATATTGGGTATCAATTCATACCCAAATCCACAACATTTGCTTGACTCTGCACTCTGCATTTCTCTCCCCAATTTTGCATCATCTGCAAACAGTTGCATAACACTAGTTAAACTCATCCCAATATCATTAATATACAAATTGAACAACAACAGTGGTTCCAAAACTGACCCCTGTGGTACACTACTAGTGACCTTTTTCTTTCAGGATACTGCACCCCCATATACAACTTTCTGATACCTATCTGATAGCTAGTCCCTGATCTAACTCGGAAGTCTGTTATCCAATCCATCTGTTTCAATTTATTTAATAGTTTGTCATCTGGGAGCCTATCAAAAGCTTTTGCAAAATCCAAGTACACCACTGTATAATCATTTCCCCTGTCCAAGGTATTTGTCCCTTGTTATATTGTTATAGTACATAAGTAAGTTAGTAAAACATGATCTCCCCTTAACAAACCAATGCTGATAACCACAAAGAATACTGCTGTTTTAAACCCAATTCTGTATCCTACTTCTCACCAATCTCTCTCTCTCTCTCTCTTATCACCTTTATTCAGTGGAACAGTCTTACCTTCTTACAGTTTTACTTGGAACCTGTGTAATGCTATTGTAAGCCTTATTAAACAAACACGCCAATGCTACTGCCAATTCCCTGGAACATTCCCTTAAGATGTGTGGTGATATGTCATCAAATCCCATTAAGGTTATTTATTTCCTCAAATACCTCCTGCTCACTCACAGTTAAGCCATCCTGTCCTATGTCCTCTTCACTTAAGTTCATGAGGAAACCACCCTGATCAGGATGAAACACCCTTATAAATTGATCACTGAATACCTCAACAATGTCTTCTGCAGCAGTTACTATTCTACTATTTTCATCCATTAACATCATCTTTCCATGATCATTCTTCCTTATACTTCCTACATATCTAAAAAAAAAAACTTCACAGGGTTTTTCTTCGCCTGATTTGCCAATTTCTGCTCATACTACAATTTTGTTTTTCTTACTGAGTCACTCTCCTGGCTTGTAATTTATACTCTTCATGAAACTGATTATTACCATTATTTATCTTGTACTGCCTCCAAAATGCCTTCTTCCAGATTTCATGCTTAAGCCTGTATTTATCCATTTACATTTATTCAGCCTTTTGGCCTTTAGAATACATTCACAGATTGATGTTATGTATTTCTTTGTCAGTTCCCAAGCAGCATTTATTTCCTTACTGCTCAACTCCTCATTCCATACTATAGCTCCAAGTAAGTTTGAGCACGGTTAGTAGTTGGAAGGGATCCAATCATTCGATGCTGTTGGCACACTCTCCCTCGATGAGTCTTTAGACCCCCTGGAGGTGTCAAATAATAATAATAATAATAATCACCAGCCTTATAATTCTACATATATCCTTTCCTCACAGAAATCTGCATATGGTTAGCCACAATCCAACTGATCACTTCATGACCACTCACCAACTGGAGGAAAGTGTGAAACTCCACTCAGAATTACATTCTTTGACAATATGATCAGATCTAAAACTCTTGATTCTTGCTTGCTTTCCTTTACATGCTGCCTGAGATAGTTATCTCTCAAGAAATTCATTTTCATTATTCCCAAATGCTGTTTCTTCATTCCAATCTGTACTGCCATAATAATTACCCTTCCTTTGTTCACTAATCCAAGTTGTTTATACATTTCTTCACCACCTTCTTCCACATTCCCTAGCCTATAGCAACATCTAATTAAATATGTCTCCCTGTTAACCTCCATGTTACCACTCATAGCCAATGCTGCTATTTCCCTCTTTCATGTCTACCTCATGTGGACTTAATTCCCCTGCTATCATCAGCAGCACTCCCCCTCCCTTTTTGCCCTTCCTATCCTTGTGAAAAATACTGTATCCTTCCATTTCTATTCCTATTAAGATATTACCTTCATTCAACCATGTTTCACTTATTCTAATGATTTTGGGATGAATAAACTCGATCACTGAAACCACTTCATCCCCTTATTTCTGATACTTCTGGCATTTGTAAACAAACACATAGGTTTATAACCAGTCCTACCCAAACCACTGGTTGGTTGTGATTTCACCACCACCACCACACCTGCCCAATCACCTTTATCACCACTTACCACATATATCTGCTCAGTCTCAGCTTCCCCACCCACAATGCAATATACTCCATCTCCATACACACATTCACTGCTGATTTCAACATCCTCTCCCCCTACACCATGCCTCCCTATTTTCCCGTTCTCTCTTCTTCTCTCACACTACAATTGTTTCCATTGCCAAGCATTCCTGTCTCTTCAATACCACTCTCATGATCTCTCACTTCATCTCTTACTTTTGATCTTTTGCATTCAGCACACACACTCTACTTTCATTTAGCAACACTTTCTCTTGTACACTCACTCCAGAGCCATTTAACACTTTGAGTCCTAGACCTTCTATAGCAGTGATGGCAAACCTTTTTACCCAGGTGTGTCAAACATCTTTTTTTTTTTAAATATTGACTTTCATTTTTGTGTTGATGTGGCACTTGCATACATGCATTATAAATTTAACAACATAATCATAGATGGTGACTTATACATATCATATTAGGCTATTTATTTAATAGGACATTGATATAAAATCTATGAATTCATATTATACAATTAATTTAATAAAGTAAAATCACACAGTGTCTCCTGATGTATAATACAATGGAAACAAACCAGGGGATGACCAACATATTCTGTAAATTGTTTGATAAAACCGGCATTACGGCCAACCATATTAGGCGTGCCATCAGTTGTAATTGAAAATATTTTCGATAAATCTATCTGTTTCTCATGGAGCACTTTAACAACACAGTCGCATATGTCTTTACCTGTCATGTTTTGAGGTAAATTTTCTAGCTTTATGAATTCCTTGTGCATAGAAGCACCGTGAACATACCTTGCAATGATAGCCAATAGATCTGATGACATAACATCTGTAATTTCGTCGAGACAAATGGAAAAACAATGGCATGAGTTCAAGTCTTGTTGTATTTGATTTTCTATACTAGCATTCATTGATATAACTCTGTCTTTAATAGTATTCCTACTTAATGGTAACTCTTTCATGCACTTTACAATAGCTTCCTTATTATGAAAGTCCTCAAATAAAAATGGTGCACACTTTACAAAAGCTTCTTTAATATAATCACCATCACTAAGTGGTTTCCCATGTTCAACAGTAGTATGTGAAATACTGTAACTTGCAACTATTAAATTTGAAGGTCCTGAAACAAATTTAATTAAAGTCCCTGATTGTGATTCTGCCAGTTTTAGATGTTGCGATATGTATTCTTTGCGTTCTTCAAAAGTTTTTTCTAGGAGCCATTTGTGCTTAGTTTCAAAATGTCTTCTTACATTCCAAGTTCTACTCACAGATAGCTCACCACACAATTTACAGAGAACTTTATCGCCTCTATCAATAGCATCATATTGTTCAGTCCAGGCATCTTGGAAATTTCTTCCACTTCCCCACTGTGATAATTTTAGTTTTTTATTAGTGCTAGCTGTCATTGTAAAAGGTTTCACAAATTAAAAAAGAGCAAAATTATATACAGCAGTAATTAAGCAGTAATAATTAATAAGAACTAACAATTACTGGAAATAAATTATACACCAGCAACTCAAATTACTTAAGTGGCAGACCATGCAAGACTACCACTATTTCTTTCAGCAGGGTTGCCAGATTTATTACTGGTACATTTGTAGCAACCTTGTTACGTTTTACTCTCTATCATGCTACTAAATAGCAGCTATTTAGTAGGTTTTGTTACTATTTGCATTATCTACTCAGATAAATTCAATATTTAATGCTGAGAATTATATTTTCTGTTAAAGTGGTTTTAAATATGTTTAGAACTTTTATTACTCAGTTGAGAGACTAGGAATGCATGCATGAACGAATTTCACACAGAAGTCAAATGAAAACTTTAAGTTTATAATATATAAAGCACGTATTTATAAGTTTGTATATAATATTGATAATAATTTTTATAAGTTTTTATAATATCATATGACTATGCAGAAATTATAATGATTAAGAAAGAAAACATAAACTTAAAAAGTGTGTTGTTTATAGGCTAGTTACAAAATAAAATAGAAATAGGCTAACTATAAAATATGATTCTTTCAATGAACCGAAACCTACCTTCGCCTTAACTGAGAGCAATCTTACACGATTTATCGCAGTTTTTTTTTATCAGAATACCAATATCTTTCAACATCCAAGGTGTGTCACCTGAAACCCTCAAGTGTGTCAGTGCTGACACATGTGTCATAGGTTCGCCATCACTGTTCTATAGGTATATATACATCTCTCATCTTCTTTATACTCTCTTTTGCCTTGCAGTGTCGAGGGTTTATTGATCATCAGCCCTCAAACCATTAACAGGATAAGGTGGTCAGCCCTATGTCCTGTAGTGTTGAGTTCTCAAGCCCAGTCTGCCTGCTTTGCAGCATGAAAAACCTCAGGATAAATTGGGGGGGGGGGGGGAACCCTACTGTCCATGCCCAAAACCAGCTAACTTGGCTATGGCTGAGGAAGATCCTTCAGCTCCTCACGTCACTGATAGGAATCGAACCTAGGACACTCCTTCCCCAGGCATATGGTTGCGAAGTGCACAGCCACTAGGCTAACCACACAGATGATATATACATATCAATGTATATTTACATCAATAGGACTCAGTGTTAAATGCAACCTATTATACCTGTATAATTCCATTCTTTTCTCAAACACATGCCATATACATACAAAACCATGGATATCCATGATATCCTATCATGGAACCATTAGCTATAGAGCCAGATAAGGAAGTTAATTCACAGTTGAACAACTGTGAAGGAGAGACTACTTTTAAGACCGCCACTATGGTAGAGGTGAACTTAAAATATCTCCCAAATTTTTGTTAAATTAATTTAGGAAGTCCTTCCTAGGTGATGCTGCCTCTGAAAGTGTAACTTGTAATAACCTCTGTACAGTGCTGTAGGTTTCCTTTTATTTATCCTTGTGCAAAATAGTATCCAAAGTAGACCCGACTTGCCCTGATGATGATAATGAATATGCTTTTTATGTTCTTCAAGGCAGATGTTAACAGATTCCCCGTGTCTTCCCATAGTAGGCACAGCGATTGCACAGAGATTGGCGTACTCTTGGATGTTTAATGATTGAAGTGTTTCTGTAGGAGAAAGGGTAAAAATAGTCAGGTGAAAGTGTGGTTTAGATATGATAGAGAGATTATATTTAACTATTTTGACTGTCTTTTCAAATGTACTTAGTTTTCAAGGGATGGGAAATAGTTTCATTTGATCCTGGATATGAGGTAAAGAGAAGGACATGTAGTTTTAGATATGAGGTAAAGAGAAGGACACGTAGTAATTTCTGTTTTATATTGTAGCTGTTGGCTAAAAAAGGTGTATCAAAGATAACTGAATTCTGTGGCAAGAGCTATATTATTAGAACAAATAGCTCTTCTCTATGCTTTAGTGTTTTAAGAATGCCATACTGTTGGAGCTTGGATAATGGCAGGACTTTTTTTTTTTATATATAAGTATCTGCCATTGTTTATATAGATTTTATATGAACTGACAAAGATGACTATTTGAAGATGTGTAACTAATGTGCATAGGGAAGACAGACAATTACTTGTTTTGTTTCTATTAAGTATTTTGTTGCATGCTCTTTAAATGCATTGAAAACATATTTAATGTGTTGCACCACTGGACCAAATAGCAAACACATTGCTGAAGTAGCAGTCTCTAAGTGTTCTATATAGAAATTTACTTTGTGGGTTGAGCAAAGAATCATTGCAGGCCTAATTTGTATATGTAGGAGAAGTAAGATTTGAAGAGATGGTTACGAATGAGGAAGTGAGTGGCATGAGTATGGAAAATAAGAGAATGGGTGTGCAAAGGAAACAGGGAAACGGGGAGCTCAAGGTGGGCAGGGGTACACAGCGTGAGAAAGGAGGATACTTCAAGAGGATGTGAGAGCATGTGTAGACAGGAAAGGAATGGGATGACCTGGGATCAAGACGAAACAGTTGGAAATGAAGAGGGTTCTAAAATGAATAAGCAGAAAGGGAAATGGCCTCAGTCGAGCATGGAGAGATTACATCGAATGAGTGGTATCAATGGAACTAGCTCTAGATACAGGAATGAGCTATTGTGTTTGTATACAAATGCTAGAAGTGTAAGAAACAAGGCAGATGAAATGGTTGTACTAATTGAGTCTGTTCACCCAAAAATTGTTGAAATAAGTGAGACATGTTTAGATGAGGACGACATCCTGACAGGAATAAAGATGGAAGGGTATGATGTGTTTCGTGAGGATAGAAGAGGTAAAAAGGGAGGGGGGGGGGAGTGCTATTGATAATAGAGAAAGAGTTATGTCAATACGAAGTAGAGATGCAAGAGAGAAATAGTGCCAGTGGTTTTGAGGCAGTATGGTGTGAAATAGAGGTGAATGGAATGAAATACTTGGTTAGATGTTGTTATAGACCAGGTAATGTGGATGGTAGCGACTATGAAATGTATAATCAAATTAGCCAAGCAAATAAGGAAAGACTGATCATTATGGGTGATTTTAATTATAGCAATATAGACTAGAATGATGAGATAGCAACTGGAAGTAAAGAAAATGAGTTTCTTGAGTTTTTGAGGGATAACTACCTCAGATAGTATGTAACAGAGGGTACACGTGGATTGAGGGTCTTGGATTTGGTCATCTCATCAGAGGATGTAATTATAAATGAGGTGCCAAATCATCCACCAATTGGTGAGAGTGACCATGAGGTGATTACCTGGGTGGTTGCCAGCAGTGCGAGGACCCCTGTGAGAAAAGGGTATATGTGGAACTACAAAGGGGGGTAATTATGAAGAGCTCAGGAGACAGCTTGCGGGTGTAGCATGGAAGGAGGAGTTAGCAGGAAAAGAGATCAGTGCAGCTTGAGGGATTTATAAAAACTATCTAGTAGATGCAATGTCTCAATTTATTCCAAGGGTGAGAAGGTTAAATAAGGTAGGTGTGAAATGGATGAATAAAGAGATTAAGCACATTAAATACAGAGAAAAAAAGGGCATTATGGAGGCAACATAAGAGAAGTGGAAATAACCAACTCCATGAGCACTACAACGACCAGGCAAGGAGAGTGACTTGTTTGGTGAGGGTAGCTAAAGAGAGGTATGAACAGCAGTTAGCTAATGAAGCCAAAAAGAATCCTAAGGAGTTCTTTCGATATGTAGCCAGCAAAAGAAGGAATGATTATGGAAGGATAACATTGATTGGAGAAAATGGTATAAAGACAGCAGTTGTGGAAGGTGTGGTTGGAGATACTTAATGAGCAGTTCGTAAAGGTCTTTCAATCTTGTGAATGTGACTTCATGGAGAGATTGAGAGCAGTTGATGATGGAGAGACTGACTGTAAGTGAGCAAGAGGTGCATGGGGAGTTTATCAAACTAGATGTAAATAAGACTGTGGGACTTGATAATATATCGCCACGTATGCTGAAGGAATGTGCCAGGGAGTCGACACCGGCCTTGACATATTTTTTTAATATGAGTCACTAGTGGTGTGCTTCACTGGGCAAGTTCCTAATGAGGGCAAGATTGTGCCACTTCATGAAGGAGGTGAGAGAACTCAAGCATCAAGCTATAGGCCTATCTGTGTGTCAGGTGTTGTAGTCAAGTTGTTGGAGAACCTTGTGAGAACTAGGATCCAGTAATATACTTGGATTTTGCAAAGGCTTTTGATAGAGTACATCATGATAAATTGATAGTCAAACTAGAGCAGATGGGGTTGGATATTAGGGTGCATTGGATTGGAGACTGGATATCTGATAGCGATCAGCAAGTTGTGTATGGGGGAGCAATATCCAGGAAAAGGAAAGTCACTAGTGGTGTGCTTCAGGGATCTGTTTTAGGGCCATTACTGTTTAACTTGTACGTGTGCTGTTCAATAAGTAATAAGACTAATTTTACTGTGGCGAAACCACTCATCACAATATTAATTTCTGTGGAATAAAAAAATGTTGCTGTCTGTATTAACAAAAGAGGTTGATAGATGGTATATACGGGCTGATGTGCCAGAGTGTCACGTGACTAAACACAAGCTTGTTTCGGCGCGCCTACGAGGCGCGACCAGTCTTCGAAATGGAAGGGTCCTTGGAACATCATTATGCGATTAATTTTTGTGGGCATTTGCAAAAATCGGCATTGGACACTTTTAACATGATACGCGAAGCTTTCCATGATGAAGCAATGTCAAGGGCAAGTGTTTTTCGCTGGCATAAAACTTTTAAGGAAGGAAGGCAGATTGCGGAAGATCTTGAACGTGAGGGAAGACCTTCAACGTCCATCACAGAGACAATGATCAACACAGCAGCAATTATCATCAAGTACATCAAAAGGAAGCGTCCATTGCTGAAAAGGGCTTCTTATTGCACCATTATAATGCAAGGCCACATATTGCTGGTTGTGTAGCGGACGTTTTGCAGAAGAACAACGCAGATATCCTACCACACCCTCCATACAGTCCTGATCTCACACCGTGATTGCTCACAGTGGATTTCTGGCTGTTTCCTCAGCTCAAGAAACCACTAAGAGGCTGCCATTTTGAAAGTAATAAAGCATGTGTAAAAGCTGCGGAGGCGGTTTTGAAAGAACTCTCAAGAAACGGACTTTCACATGTGTTTAAGAAGCGGACGCAACGTTGGGACAAATGCATCGCATCTCACAGTAGTTACTTCGAAAAATACCATGCAAATGATGACGATTAAAGGTAATCTGTTTTCTGTATAAATATAGTCTTATTACTTATTGAACAGCCTACATATATTAATGATATTGATGAAGATTTGGATGGAGATATTCAGTTGTTTGCAGATAATGCAAAGTTGGGATGAACCATGAAGAGTAGAGAAGATGTTGTGGCCTTACAAGAAGACTTGAATAAATTGAGTGATTGGGCACGGGAATGGGGATGCGAGTTCAATGTTGCAAAATGTAAAGTTTTAAAATTTTGGAAAACAAAGATGGGATGCAGAATTTATGCTTGTGTGAGGATATATTGTCAAAGGTGGAGGAAATAAGAGATCTGGGGGTAATATAAGGATCTGAAATTTAGGGGACATATAGCCATAATTGTGAAGACAACACAAAGGCTTTTGGGAATGATGCGGAAGAGACTGACTTGTAGAAGTAGGGAGATTCTTGTTCCATTGTATAAGGCTTTGATTAGGCCAAACATGGACTGTTGTGCCCAGATTTGGTCACCTGGTTTTCAGATGGATGAAAAGATGGAAAAGGTCCAGAGACGACTTACTAAGGTAGTTTCTAACCTCTGGAATGTTGAATATGAGGAAAGATTGAGAAGATGCAACTTGCAGAGTCTGGTGGACAAGAGGAAGAGGGGGATACATGATAGAGACCTATAAGTTAGTAAGGAGTTGTTATAGGATCAATGCTGGAGAGGTTCTACAGAAAATAGTGGGAGATCAGGGGAGAACCAGAAGTCATCCCTGAGAAGCTGGTATTTTTCACGCAGAGTTGTGAATGATTGGAATGCTTTGCCTGAAAGTGTAGTGTCTGCAAAGAATTTGATTGTGTTTAAAGCATGGTATGATGAGCTGTGTGTATGAAAAAAGGACCTCCCAATTGAGTCTTTGACTCCATGGGATCTTGGGTAATAATAATAATTTTATCTGGTCGTGGTTCTCTGTCAGTGAAATGCAGAATTCAATTAAGCAAACAAAGTTAAGACATCAACTCTAATCATGATGCCTGAATTTTTTTAGGATAAATTTTTAGCTGCTTATTGAGGGAGAAGTTGCATGTAATGAGAGCTAGTAATTTTGCTCTTTGGCAATGTTGTAAGTGGAACTCTCTGATATCAGTTTGTGGATGAAGGAGTGGAGAGATATCAAATTCCTGAATTTTGGAACTCCATACATTCAGATTACTTAATGTTTTCTTTGGGCAAGGGTTTAACTTTTTTTTTAAATCATAAAACCACAGAATCTTTCAAACACATGCTTTTTTGTGTGTTAGTAGGATTTTGATCAACTTAACAAGTTGAACAATCCTTTAAGATTTTTTTTTTTTTTGCCAGTGGCATTATTCTTATGATCTTTTATGTTATAATAATTTTCTTGCTCTGTAACCTTTTAGTTTTAAGGATTTTAATTTGATTTAATTTCTTACTGTGAAATGAACATAGATATTCAATGTTCATTATAATTTCTAATTTAGGTACTTGGTTGAGTGTGATGGCAAAGATAGAAGCAGCTGTTAATGTGTTAACATTTACATTAACTGAAGGTGTTTACATTTAATAGTTTCTTCTGTTAATTATCATGATGATAAACTACATGATCCTGTCATAATTGCAGGTAGTGTGTTATTTGGTTGATGTGTCTTTGAAGATAGATGACATTTCAAGATTCAAGGTTTCAAATAGTCCTTTATATAAAGTACTGATAACTTTTTTTATATATAATTGAAAACATCTATGAAAGTTGTGCTATTCATCTCTTTACATATTACTACCTAGTTCACTCATTTGTGAATATCTAGCTATAGCAGATTGGAACCTTTGCTTAAATTTTACATAAATAGAATTGGTTTAGTGTCCTGGCATCTTTTTTGGAAGGAAAAATTGGCATGGCAAGAGTTGTCATCCTCTTAACAAGCAAAATCATATCCATGTAGTCTCTTCAGGTGTGTTGCAAGTTTAAGGATTTGCAGTTGTTCATTTTATACTTAATGATACAAACTAAAACTAAAAGGGCAAAATAAGTCAATTTATGTATTAAGCTAGTAATATTTCAGTGGATTTCGAACTGGCATCTGTGGAGTACAGAAATATTTGTTACTGTACATAACACACTCGATCAGGCAGTCACAAAAACAGTTCAAATTGTAATGGAAGGAGGAGAGTGCCGTTGATGTGGCTTCCGTTTGAAGTTCTGTTAGAAAAATTTGGTCTGGACTATCACTTACAGACATCCAGACCAAACTTTTCTAACCTAACCATGAATATTCAGATGTGAGCCTAAACATCATTTGTGTGTTTATGCCACAGACATTGAAGTGGAAGCATTTTTTTTTTAATTGATGTTTTGATAGTCCCCTTCTCCCACCTTCAAATTTTTAATACACTGATTTTATTGCCTTAATAAGTTCAGCTGTAATTAAAACTAAATCAGTCTCCTGTCTGTAGTGTGACTTAGTCAGTGTGTACCTTGCATACAAACTATCAGTATATTCAGTACCTGCACTGCACAAGGAATTTAATGGAAATCATAACTAATTACATCTGTTCTTCACACTTTTACTGTATGAGATGTAACAAGTAAATTAAGAACAAAAACATCAACTGGTTTTATTAATTTTTTTTCCTTATTATAAGGCAGCATATATTCAGCATTATAGAGAAAAAGTTTTTTTCTCTAACAGTTCTGTTGACGGAGTTATAACAATGTCACTTTTCTGCTCAGTTGTGTTGTAGGTTAAATGTTCATCACATGCAACCATAATGGACACTTTAACCAAAATATACCTTTCAGTTTTCTTATTCTCCATCTAAAAGTGTTTCATAATATATCCTAAGTGGCCAGTTCATAAGCTTCTCATATAATGAGTCTCTAATTGAACTTTCAGAATATCCTTCATATTCCAGGACAGTGATTTTTTTTTTTTAATGTCTAGTAACATTCAGCATAGCATATCCTAAGCAAGCATAACAGATTCCTGCAATACTATTCAGATTTGCTAGTGGTGATCAATTCCTGTCATGAATGTCTCATTCTATTTTAATTCTAATCAGAAATTCACTCATGATAGTTTTATTCAATATTCATAATTACAGTTCATATACAGTCAGTATCAATTAAATTAAACTTGCCAAGAAATGAATCTTTAATTTAATTAACTAAGTTAAAATAACTTTAATTTATAACTAAATGAAAAAACTAGTCAGTATCAGATTAACATATTCTGTGAGTTTGGAAAATATTTTAGAGGCTTCTAATTCTTTGAGGTGCTGTTTTAATTGCTTTAAGTACATACTACTTGTGGTATTAGATTAAAAATATGAAAAGGTCAGGGATTGAGATGAAACATTATATTTATTTTATTATAAAATATAAGTGATCAAATTATTACACAGTATCAGTTTTGTGCCATTGCAGAATTAAAATTTGTTTCATACCTTATTTAGCTTGGTAATTCTTTTTCTCATCACATTTTGAGTCATGCTTCCCTAATCCAAAGGTGCTGAAACAGCCATACTCAGGTTATTCTGTTAATGAGTATAACATATGATCAAGTTAATGCATTAAAAAAAAAAAATTATGACCACAAGCTTCATTCGGTTTTTTTTTTTTTTTTTAGTGTAAAAATAAAGACTTGTGTAGGTCATGATGTAGAGAAGTCTTTTGCATTCTTGCTTCTGTGAATGTATACACTTATTCATATGTTTTTACTTTTTTCTTTGCTTTCTTTTCTTTATCTTAAAGCATCTACAATTTGTTTGTATGATGTATGTTTGCTTATTTTTTGATATATATGTATCCATGTTTTTTGAATATTCAGATGTCTTCATTGCGAACATTGAATTGGTTTTCTGTCACCAGAGGTTCTTTACCTTCTGTTTACATTTGCTTGTCAAAGCATTCATGCATATCATTGAATTTTGATGTGTAGTTATAAACATAAGTGTTATGCCAAAATTATTCTAAAAATTATACTCATAACTAATTATTTGTGTTCCTTTTCAGTTATGCATACATCAGCAAGCCTGGCATTAAATGAAGTAAGATATCCTTTCATTATTTTTAATGATATAAATAGTTACATACTGGAATTTGCATTTTTCACTTAAAATAGCTAGAATTTTTTTTTTTTTTTTTTTTTTTTTTTTTTTTAGTTGCAATCTGTGAGAGTTCATAAACACTATGTTAGTGTTTCTCTGTCCACCCGTTCTTTTTTATGCTTTGTCCAGGAACTCAAATTTTCATCTTGCAAAACCAGGCAAACTAGCTAGAAAAACACATGCAAATTATACACAGCCTCATAGCTATAGCTGCTTTGGCCATAATTCCAAAACAGCTAATCATTCTTTTGTATTTTTTTAATGAGCATTTCTTTTTATTTGTTAGATTTGATGAAATTTGACATTTGGAATATTTACTATTCAAGTTTTGTTTAAAATTTTAGGACTTCATTTATGCCAAATTATATGCGTAATATTGTGCAACATTATGCTGGCATTACATTGTTTATCATTGTTCAAGTGTCCATAGCAAATGGCTGACAAAAAAATAAAATAAAATAAAAACATGACTAAGAGAGAGATATGTTAGAGTTGTGTTAATAAATCCTGTACTACCTATCCAAGAATGATAATAGTTGGATAAAAGAGCTTATTTCATTGTGAGTCATATTTAAATTTTTTTTTTTGATGCAGGATTAGCCAAGATAATTGAGAAGTGGGCTGAAAATTTTAATTATTATTATTATTTGTCACCTCCAGGGAGTCCAAAGACTCATCGAGGGAGGGCATCTACTCTACAACTCTGTCTCAACCACTTGCAATCCACCAGCTGACTGCAACTACACCAATGGCACCACCCGTATTACACTTTGATTTAAAAAAAAAAAAAAACTTGAAATGAAAAATGCCTTTCTTTGAAACCTACTTTTTTCATTAAAAAAAAAAAAAAAAAAGTGAAATCAACACAAACAAAACTATCCATTGCAAGTAAAAATTTAAAAATAGTAATTTTTGTTTTTCTCTCTAAAACAAAATGCAGCCAGCCCTATCTGTGGAATTGCAGTTTATAACCTTGATGAACAGTGCCACTACACATTTAATAAAAGATGAGGGGCATTCCCTATAAGAGAAAAACAGTTTTATTGGATGAAGTTATTCAGTCAATTTTATTTTATTCTATTTGGGGAGGGGAATTAGTCACTCCATTTCTTTTTTGAGGGAAAAACCGAACAAAATTCCACATCTCATGATGATGTGCTTCAAACTGTTTAAAAAAAAAGTAATACAGTGGCATTCCCATATCCACAATCTGGTGGTGGTGGATATGATGGTAAAAGGGAAACAAAATTCCTCCCGTGGAACCAACAAGGAAGATACAATTTCCCCTTGTTAGGGGCGGTTGTTATCGACACTCACCTCGCCATTAAGGTTGGTCAGATGAGTGTTGATACGCTGACCATAGAAACAAATACAATTGAAATCTGGTGCATTGTGAAAGTGCAAAGGAAAAGTACAACATGCCAGATCAGACATTGCTCGGATCTGCATGCCCAGCTGAGCAGTCAGGGTTGGATTGACAAGTTAGCTACTGAAAGAAGTGCAATAAGATGAAAACGATTGGGAGGAGGGAGGGGGGGCAAACTATCAATAGGAATGGTGAATATCCATATTTTATCCAACTCAATGGCTTCTGGAAAGCTAGACTCACTTTGCAAGGAGATGGAGACATCCTTGAATTAACAGAGATGCACTGGACATAGCTGGGGGAAATGAGAGTTGGATGAATCATTTGGTCTCACAGTAGTATTAAACATAAGGCAGGAATTGGATTTCTTCTCAGGTAAAAGAGGAAGGGAAGTATTATTATTATCCAGGCCTCCATTGAGTCAAGACTCATCGTGGGAGGTCGTTTTTCGGAAACACAAAGTTTATCATACCACTCCTTGAACCCATTGATTGTTCCCGCTCCAACCACTCTCTCAGGCAATGCATTCCAAGGTTCAACCATCCTCCATGTAAAGAAACCGCTCCTCACCCTCTTGTGCACAGCCTCCTTTCATAACTTCCAGGGATGGCCCCTTGTCATTGCTCCTTCCACCAAGTAAAAGAACTCTCCAATGTCTATCCTGTAACTGCCTCTCAACAGTTTAAGTCTCGATCATATCACCTCTCCTTCTTCTATCCACCAAACTCTGCAATCCACATTCCCTCAGTCGATCCTCATAACTCATATTGTACAGTCCTGAAACCATCTTTGTTATCTGCCTCTGTACGCTTTCCACAGTCAATTTATCCCCTTCAAATCCTGGGGACCAAATCTGAGAACAATAGTCTAAGTGTGGTCTGATCAGGGTCTTATACAACGGAATGATAACTCTTTTATCTCTGCAGGTCAGCGTCCTTCTCAGTATTGCTGCAATCTTCTGAGTTACCCTAACCACCTTTGCAATATGCTCCCTGAATTTCAGCTTTCTATCAATCATCACTCCCGGATCTCTTGTCTCCCCTACCTCCTCCAGTACAGCTCCTCCGAGTATGCATCCTCCCATCGATGGATCCTAAACCTCAAGACCTTACATTTTACTGCATTAAACCAACACCCCCCCCCATTCATTTGCCCATCTGTCTAGTTTATTCAAATCCTCTTGCAGGGCTGCCACATCTGCAGTATTACTGATGACCCTTCCCAGCTTCACATCATCTGCAAATAACTGAATTTCCCCTTGCAATTTATTGATAATATCATTGATATAAAGGTTGAATAATACAGGTCCCAGTACTGATCCCTGTGGAACCCCCCCCCCACACACACACACTTGTAACTTTCTGCTTCCTTGATATTGCCCCACCATACACAACTCTGATACCTATCAGTCAGCCAATCCTGAATCCATTTGACTAACCCAACATTTAAACCCATGTGCTGCAACTCAAATATCAGCTTATCATGTGGCACCCTATCTAACGCCTTTGCAAAATCCAAAAAAATGGCAGTATATGCCTTTCGCTCATCAATTGCTCTTGTCACTTTATTATAAAAGGCAATCATATTACTCAAGCAAGAGAGCCCCTTAACAAATCCATGTTGATTCTCACAGTTAACATTACCCTCATCTGCCCAACACTGTATATAGTACCTCACTAATTTCTCCAAGGCCTTAACAACCACTGATGGCACACAAAGCCTATAATTAGACACTTCCAGTCTGCTACTGCCCTTATGCAGCGCCACTATCTTACCTTCCTTCCATTCCCTGTACCTTTCCCACAGCCAGACTTTTATTGAAAAGCCGGGTCAATGGTGCTGTCAGTTCTCTAGCATATTCTCTCAAAATCCGTGGTCAAATACCATCCAGTTCAACAGCTTTACTGGTATTTACAGTACTCAGTATTTGGAACACACTCTCCTCATGCACCTCTAAACCCTGAACCTGCCCTATCCTTCTAGTATTAAAACCTCCTCCAGGATGAAATACTCCAATAAAGTGCTCATTGAACAACTCCACTATTTCCTCTCCATCAGTCACTCTATTTCCATTTTTATCCCGCAGTGTCATCCTTCCACAATCGTTTCTCTGCCTACTGGCCACATAGCTAAAAAATTCCCTAGGATTTTCTTTGGATCTTAGTGTCAATCTCTTCTCATATTCCAGTTTTGCCCTCCTCACCATTCTGGTCACTCTCCTAGCCTGCGTCTTATATTCTTCGTGTAGCTATCCTCTACCCGTCTCCTTATATATCTTCCATAATCTCTTTTTCAACTGCAGTTCCTGTTTGATATCGTTTGTCATCCACTTTACACCAAATCGTGTCTGCTTCTTCACCCGTGGAATACAGCTTACTATTGCTGCTAACAAATATTCTTTCAAAATTTCCCAAGCACTAATGATATCCTGGCCTTCCAATTCTGCCCTCCATGGAACTGCCCCCTAGTTGATATCTAAAACTATTATAATCACCCCCCCCCTTATAATTCCATATACATTCCCTTTTCTTTGATACACCTGCATGTCTGTTCATCTTCCAAGTCAAAACCACAAGGTCACTCTCTCCAACTGGTGGGAGAGATGTCATCTCACTTATTATCAGCTCTTCTGATGCTATGATCCAAATCCAAACTCTTAAACCTCTTGTTCCCTCTATTACATGCTGCCGAAGACATTTGTCCCTCGAGAATTCCAGAAACTCTATCCCCTTCTTACTACTTGCATTTTCCTCTTCCCAGCGTATACTGCTATAGTTAAAATCTCCCACAACAATCATTCTTCCTGCACTTGCCAAGCTCATCTTGCCTAAACATCTCCTGGTCCCCACCTTCTGTGCTCCCTGGTCTATAGCAACACCCCCACTAAATATCCTGTCTTGGTCACTTCTACCTCACACCATATGCTTTCAAAACCACCTGTGTCACTGCCTTCCAAAGGTCTCCACTCTTAGAGGACATAAGTCATCACTTTTTCCTTTCCTATCCTGCCGAAAAATGCTGTACTACTCCTTTTCCTTTCCTATCCTGCCATTTCAATTCCGGTTATTATATCATCCTCCATCAACCACATCTCGGAGATCCCAATAATCTTTGGCCAGGTTGATGCTATCAGTGCCACCAATTCATCTCCTTTGTTTTGGATACTCCTGGCATTAGTATAGAGCATAAAAATGTCACTGCTTCTATACCTATCATTGTCCTCCTCTCGACCCCCCCCCCCTGGGCTCAATGTTACGTGATGTCGTTCCCCTTTCCCCAAGCACCCATTTCCACAAGAGGCCATCCCTGCTACCATCCACACTGGGAATTCTGGTTTCCCTGCATTGACACACTGACTTGTTCAGAAAACAGCAATCTTTCCAGATGCCTTCGTCCTTCCTCATTCAAATGCAAGCAATCTCTAACATATACAGTTCTCTTCTGTTCTCAAATGCCTTCCAAGCCTCCATGTATTCCAATCCTCTCTTCTCACACGTTCTGGCTATTATGTGATTCGGTATTACTGCTCTTCTGCTCAACTCGTCACTATCATACCTGGGCAACACGCACACAATCTTCCCTCTCTGCGTTTTCTTTGGCACAACTTCAAGCAAAAATCTCAGATCTCTCTCCACCCGATTTACACTGCCTCTCATGTCATTCGTGCCCATCGCAATCATTTCATCCATCCTTTCACCCCTCTTAATTGCCATAGCCACATTTTCTCTCATCCCTCCAGGCAAACACACCTCTGGCATCCTATCTTGCACACCAGAGATCGAGTCTCCATACATAACACTTTTAACCACTCTGTTCCTTGATTGCTCACCTGCATCCCTCATTCTCTCTCCACTAACCTTTCTCTCTGTGTTCCCCTACTATGGACATGTTAGACATAATACTCGCATGCAAGAGATGGGCCACATCAGTTCAGCAGTCAAACATTTCAAGGAGCAGACATAGAATCATATCTTGATTCTTTATCCCTGGTTCCAGCACTCCCTCGCATTCTTCTCATTTCCTCTCTCTGACTGTTTCCATTCTCACCTCTATCATTCCCATAACTCTCTCACTCACTCCCTCTCTTCTACTGTTTCTATTCTCTCCTCTTCTATAATTCCCATATGTCGTTCTCATTCCCTCTCCTCTACTGCTCTTATTCTCTCCTCTTCTAGCATTCCAATACCTGTCTCCTACTGTTTCTATTCTCTCCTCTTCTAGCATTCCAATATCTCTGTCTCCTACTGTTTCTATTCTCTCCTCTTCTAGCATTCCCATACCTCTCTCCTACTGTTTCCATTCTCTCCTCTTCTATCATTCCCCAAACTCTCTCTCTCCCCCCCCCCACTCTGATTCACCTTGCATTTATCTCTTCCATTCTCCTAATCTCATCTTTCATACTTCTCATCTCATTCTCGTTCATTATTAGGATACAGAATAATAATGGCAAGATTTGCAGCAAGTTCATGTAACATCCCAGTGGTTTAGAAAGTACTGAAGAAGAAATTGTTCTTATGTAGCAACTTGGAAATAATACTTGAAATCGGCACCAAAAAAGATATACTAATCATTGAAAGAGATTGGAATGCAATGGAAAGGACAATGAAGGGCAGGAAAAGAATAATGGACAAATAAGGATATGGGGAAAGCAATGGAAGAAGAAAAATAATGCTTGAAGCATGAATTGGTAATTTGCAACACAGAAGTCCAGCAAAAAGACTGCAGAAATTCAACAGTCACCTGATGGAAGAACTAAGGTCGTGTTAGACATAGTACTCGCATGCAAGAGATGGGCCACATCAGTTCAGCAGTCAAACATTTCAAGGAGCAGACATAGAATCATATCTTGTGATTACAAATATCAAGTTGAAACTCAAGCAATAAGTTAAGGCACAGTTTCAGAGTGCCTCCACTTGTTGAAGACCAGAAGAAGGAAGATGCCGAAATTCATTATGAAAAGGAACTGGAGGATAGAAACAAATTGGTGTCTGCAACAGTGGCAGCCGGTGAAAATTTTACGTGGGGGTGCTGCATATACAAAAAAAAAAAAAAAAAAAAAAACTTTTTTTTTCCTAATCAATAACGAATTTATTAATAAATAAATTTACATATTAAAAATTACTTTATTAAAAATATTTCATCCTCACCACGAACAAACACCAATAATAAAAGTTTCGTATCAATAGCAATGACAAGCGCAAACGAATATCAGCATTAGGTCGCAGTGCATTTGTTTTGTGTAACGATAATTGAAAAAATATAATTCTTTTCATATTTTCAACAGTGACACTCATCATAATTCAGCCTTGTATCTATAATAAATAA
Source organism: Typopeltis vanoorti (assembly GCF_054136105.1). Lineage (NCBI taxonomy): Eukaryota > Metazoa > Arthropoda > Arachnida > Uropygi > Thelyphonidae > Typopeltis > Typopeltis vanoorti. Next base: position 41,883,194 of record NC_143554.1, read on the forward strand.
ATAATTGTTATTTTAACAAAATAAAATAAGATTTACAAGAAATAGTTCACCACGAACACGCACCAATAATAAACAGTTCATATCTCACAGAAATAACAAGCGGAAGCATATGATACACTGCCCAAACGGCAGTGTATTGTATGACATAACGTGCAAGCGCAAATGAATATCAGCGTTAGATTGCAATTATCGTTACACGAAACAAATGAAAAAATATAATTCTTTTCTTATTTTCAACAGTGTCATAATTTATTTATTTATTATTTATCAATAATAAATAAATAATTATATGTTATTTTAACAAAATAAAATAAGATTTACAAGAAATAGTTCACCACGAACACGCACCAATAATGAACGGTTCATATCTCACAGAAATAAGGTGCATAAGCATACTAAATATACACTGCCGTTTGAGCAGTGTGGGAATGATGTAACATGCAATGACAAGCCCAAACGAATCTCTGCATTAGATCGCAGTGCATTTGTTTCATAATCTAAAGCGTTAATCGAACAATTCCAATTATTAACTATTCAATCAATGTCAAAACATAAGTCGTAACCTTTAACATGTTGCACTGCATTTATATAATGTTGTAAGCATTGTTATTATTTATAAACACAAACAAAATTTAATTTTTTCATTTTTTCCTTTGGGGGGGGTGCTGCAGTGTCACAGTGTTTATGTATGGGCCGCCACTGGTCTGCAATCAAGAGAGCAGGGGAACCAACACTCCTAGAGACAGAAAAGCCAAAGAAGAGGACAGGAGACATTTAAAGATAATTCATGAAAAAAGAACATTAAAAATTAGGAGAGAAATCTCTGTGGAAATGGAAGAACAGTATAGAGCAAAATGCAGTGAAGTAAAGAAGGCTGTTAGAAGAGACAAATCAAAATAGCTAGAGGGAACAGTGCGAGGATATCAATAAATATTGTGCTGAGTACAGAACAAGAGAAGTATATAAGATGATCAAAAATGAAGCCAAGCAGAGAATCATAAAAGCTGAAAATGGTGAAATCCTGACAAACACAGAAGAAATAGGAGGGAGATGGACAAGATACTGCTCAGTCATATAAGACACAGGGTGATGTTCATGTCCAAAAGAAGTTAATTGATGAATTGAAGAAAATATCACTACCAAGTACAGAGAGAGAGAGAAAGAAACGCAGACTAAGGAATGAGGTTGCAAAGGCAATAAAACATCAGAGAAACCATAAAAGTCTTGGGAATGATGAGATCACTGGAGTGATGCTGAAACATGGTGACAAGGTAATCATAGACATGGGATGAAGCAAAGCACCAAAATAATGGACAAGATCAATCTCAAAACCCATTCACAAAAAAGGAAACAAAATGGAATTCATAAAACAACACAACAGTTGCTCTAACTAGTAACGAGCAAGCAGGATTGAGAAACAGATGAACTGTGCACCAAATATTAATTCTAAGATTAATCGTGGGAAAAGCTCTACATAAAAATAAAAATGTTCCTATCTGTTTTGTTGACTTTCAGAAAGCATTACAGTATATATCAGAAAGTGGCATGGGCTACAATTGAATCTTGTGGAGTGGACAGGAACTTTATGCGTTTTGCAGAACATCAGTGACAATGCAGAGGCTGCTGTGAGAAATAGGAAGATAGTTCTGGACAACATGAGACAAGGAGACCCATCATCCCCAAGCATCTCTATCATGCTTTTGAAAAGAGAATAATGGATGTCATAAAGGATAATTTAAGGGGAAGTTCAATTCAAAGTACAAAAATAAATAATTTATGATTTGCAGATGATATAGTCATTATTAAAAAAAGATGAACTAGAAATGGACAAGATATGGAGAACTGTGTGGAAAGGCTTATGTGTTCTTCACACATGTTGAATTGGATTTTAATGGTTTTGCGAATACAGATTGATAAGAAAATAACTATTTATTAACTTAAAAGCAAAGATTTTGCTGGTATTATATCCAGCATCTTCAGAGCACACAAACAAAGTTTGTTACAATAGTGAGACAACCACAATCCGGTGTAACAGTGGGACTAGTATAAGTAATTGCAGCGTGCAACACAAGACAAAAGTCCTAATTAGGTGGCATCTAAGTTTAAAAAAAAAAAAAGAAGAAGAACAGTAGTCCGAAGTTTTGAAAAATACTAGTCGAAATAGTAGTCTTTGAAAGTTTTGAAAAATAGTAGTCCGAAGTTTTAAAAAAAAAAAAATTAAAGATTAATTTGGTCTTAGGATGACTGTCTCCCAAATCTTTGGTAGATTTATACAGCCATACTTGTTGAGGTTTGGAGTATGTTTTAAGGCTTCTGTTGATTCCAGGAACAACCTCTCTGACTTATAGAAGCTTCTGTGCAGTACTTTATTTTTTTCCCCAGTTAATCCTGTGTGTAGAGGGTATCCAAAGCATGGTCTGCCAGACCCGACTTGCCATAGCAAAAGTGCCGGAAATATTTTGTGTTTACTGAGGCGGATGTCCACAGTTCTTTTTGTCTGTCCGTAGTAAGCTCGATGAGATGAACAGGGCACTTCATAGATATCTTAGATATCTTTGAAGCACCCTAGATATCTTTTCAGGTGTGCCTTTAATGTATGGGATGGTGATAGTTTTGTCGTAATCTTCTGTGGTAGATAGTGGGGGGGGGGATTTTGGGGTAACATTTAGTATTTTATCATCTTTTGAGGGTTATAGCCATTGGTCAGGAGGGTGTGATGCAGGGGAGAAAGTTCAGCAGTGAGAGCAACGTCATTGGAACAAATTGCTCTAGCTCTATGGGTTAGTGTTTTTAAGATATAATATTGTTGAGAAGGGTGATCGTTTGTGTAAATATCTCCCTGTATGTGTGGGTTTTCTATAAACTGAAAATGATAAGGAACTTTCTGGAAGATGTGTGATCAGTGTGTCCATGAAAGGGAGGCAGTCATTGGCTTCTAGTTCCATTGTAAAGTGGATTTTAGGGTGCTGGCTATTTAGATGCACTAAAAATGTATTCAGTGTATCTGGGCCATGTGGCCAAATAGCAAACACATCATGAACATAGCATAGCAGAGACTAGGTTTAAGAGAGGCTGTGTTGATAGCTAACTTTTCCAGGTGTTCTATGTAGAAGTTGGCTAAGGGGGTGGGGAGAAAGGAGGATCCCATAGCTGTCCCATCTAATTGTTTGTATATTTTCCCTTTCCATGTAAAATAACCTGCCTGTACTGTGAATTTAAATAGCTGAAATATATCAGGGGGAAATTGTGAATTTAGTAAGTTAAGTGTTTCAGTTAATGGTACATTCGTGAATAATGAGGTGATATCAAAACTCACCATTAAGTCTGAACCATTTAAGGTGTGGTTTTCTAAAATACTTTTTAGATGGGTTGCACAAACAATTCTCCCTCTTTTGTTAAAAATTCTACCCACCTAAAAAGTATTTTAGAAAACCACACCTTAAATAGTTCAGACCTAACAGTGAGTTTTGATATCACCTCAATTTTTGGAAATATCTGCAGAATGGACAATAGTAGAAAGATCAAAACCTTGATGCTTGGTACAGTAGATGGTATAAACAGAAGAGGATGGCCAAGGTGAGAGTGGGTAGGTGATGTGAAAGATCAGTGTGGAAAGAGTTACAGGATTTGAGTCACCTGGCAATGGACAGAAAGAAATGATAAAGAATGGTGAAATGCATCAGACACCCAACTAGCATTACACCCATGGGCAGTGATGATGTTGAAGGGACAGATTTGTAACATTCTTGCATTTATTCTTGAATAATTAACTTGTGTCTATTTCAGTTACATTTCCTTCAGATTTTGCATTATGGTTTTTAGTGTAGTCTCTGATGGGCTCGGATCTTCTTTGTCAATGCTGAGGATTTCTTTTTCACAGAGGTCTTCAGAATGCATCTGGACAAGCCCCACAGCTTCTGATAACACCCCCTAATCAAGATTTGATTTTGGAATCAGAACCACTGCATTTCTTTTTTGAGGATGTAAACCAGAGAACTATCCTGCTCTCATGATGTTGTGCATCGAACAGTAAGAAATTTTTGAGTGCCTGATGGGGGAAGCTCTGCTACTTATTTAGCTTGATTGGTGGGTTCTTGCAATTCAAGATCAGGCACAATTTTGAACCACAAATTTTTTCATGCTGTTCATAGTTTTGTGCTCACATTCTCCTATACTGTGTCATTATCTAGAGCATCTCTAATGTTATAACATTTCTGAAATTCTTTTAATGCTGACTTGCCTTTTCTGATGGAGAAGGCAAGAGTTCTTGAATATGCTTTCCAGGTGCAAAGATCAAGGATGTTAGTATAGTTGTTAGTTTTCAGAGGAGGGAAGTGAAAGAATTGATAATTTGGACTGGCACGAATGATTTGATGGTAAGAAATATGCAATGAGAGAAGAAATGAAAAAGTTGCTGATAAAAGCAAAAAAGAACAGTGAGAAAGTAAAGATTGTGAGTCTGCTACTTCAGTATTGCAGGATTGAATTAAGAAGGGCCATGAATGCTAATGAGTCGATGATGAGAAGATTGTGCAGGAGGAATGGTGTGCAGCTTATACACATATGGAGTGAAAGTACTTGTATATTCCTGAACTGCATTTGAATGGTTTTGGAGTTGCATATTTGAAGAGAAAGAGAAAAAAAAAAGTGTTGTTCAGTGAGAGGTGGAAGTGCAACATCAGGGAAACTAGAAGTGTTGGAGCAGAGGGAATGCAGTCATGTGTTGTCTTAGCCACCCCTGAGACAAATTGAGTATGTTTACAGAAATGAGTAACTACGAGTCCAAAGTGATGTTCAAATGCATGCACATGAATGCCAAATGCCAAAAGTATCAAAAATAAAGGAGAGGAGCTTTTGGTATTTGTCAGCTCGACATGACCAAAATTATAGGCATCAGTGAGACCTGGCTGACAGAAAAATGATATGGTTACAGGATTGCATATTCAGGTAGGATAGAGTGAATAGGACAGGAAATGGGATGTTGCTGATCGTAACCGAAGAACAAAAATAGAAGTTAGAATATTTTAGTTCTTGGGAGGTGGTTCATTTGAAGCTGTCTGGTACGAGATAGACCAATATGACAAAACATATTAATAATAGCTGTAATGGAACATGTACACTTGACATATTTAAATAACTTTCATGGCTTACACATATAAAAAAAATTATGTGGAATTTATTCAAAAACTCCAGTGTATTTCATCCAACATTATGTGGATATCATCAGAGAAAAATTAAAGATCTACATCTTTTTAAATTAAGGGGATATAAAATCCACATTGTTTTAAAACCGAATAAGAAACTCAAAGATTGGAATCATCAGAGAGTTTCATGCCGAATATAGTAAACTATAAAGTATCGGCGATCACTAGCGTGAGCTAATGCAAGTGACCCTAGTATGTAGTACAATACCGGACAACTCGTTGCAAAGGTGGGGAAAGTTCAGATCGCTATTCTTAGGTATTTTCCATAATGTAAAAACACATTTCCTAGGAAATGTATGGTGTTATTACATTATGGAGGGAGGTCACTACCCAACCGGTTTCAGCCTTTTTTGAGGCTTCATCAGTGAGTAGCTAGACCAAATTAATACCAAAGTGTATAGCGAAAAGAACTTATGCTATACGAGTTTCCAAAGAGGTGCAACCATTAAGTTACTTAAATATAAAGAGCTAATAAGCTTCATTTTGGCGATATAAACAATATTTTAAATTAAGGGGATATAAAATCCACATTGTTTTAAAACCGAATAAGAAACTCAAAGATTGGAATCATCAGAGAGTTTCATGCTGAATATAGTAAACTATAAAGTATCGGCGATCACCAGCGTGAGCTAATGCAAGTAACCCTAGTATGTAGTACAATACCGGACAACTCGTTGCAAAGGTGGGGAAAGTTCAGATCGCTATTCTTAGGTATTTTCCATAATGTAAAAACACATTTCCTAGGAAATGTATGCTGTTATTACATTATGGAGGGAGGTCACTACCCAGACTGGTTTCAGCCTTTTATATCCCCTTAATTTAAAATATTTTTTATATCGCCAAAATGAAGCTTATTAGCTCTTTATATTTAAGTAGATCTACATCTGTCTCATAATGAGATTATGAGAATAGTCTCCATGATTCAGTTAGTTTTTTGATAGTGCCCTTTAATTGCAAAGATCTGAGTTTGAATCCCATCTAAGATGTCAAGAACCTTTATAAAGGCTTTTCATTTGGAGTAAATTAACTAGTCTTCTATTGAGGTGGCAAGGTTGACCTCCAGGAAAATCGGATTTTTCACCCGGCAAAAATAAGCAAACCCACCAGAGAAACACATTCAATTAATATACCCTGATCTCATAACTTTAATTGTTTTGGCCATAATTCTAAATAACAAGAACAGCTACAATGTGGGGAAACAAAGGTTTGTGTTCAAGAGACTAATTATATTTGGACATAAATGGCTGCATAACAAATTGTTCTAGTATGTACAAACATTGCCATCAGATTGTCCCAGTATATGCATAGCATAATGCGAAACACATTTTGGATGTTATAGAAAGGGTTACTACCCAGACTTTTTTTTTATCAGCGTATTTTACCTTTATCAGAGGTGTTATCAATAAGAACTAGACATGGAGATATTGAGAATTAAATCAATGATAAAAGTCATATTTTGATATGAAGGTAATAAAATGCTATATATTACTATACTGTTAAAATACCCTTTATAAGAGATAGTCGTGCAAGTTTATGTTGAGAGGTTGCAATTGATCAGTCTATAACATGATTCTATATTATATTATTTTTGACCATCTAATGAATGCGCAAAATTTAACATAAACTGGGTTATATGTTGGCCGAAGGATTTTAATAATCGATACTAAGTAAAAAACGCCAAGTTTCGCCAATTTAGCTGTCTGGCTTCGTCGGGGTGTATAAAAGAGATACAAAACAACTGAAACTGTTTGTGAAGGAATGAACCGAATACAATTGTATTTTTTACAAATACAAAAGAACGCGTACATCAGCTGCATGGAGCATGTATGATATCAACAGTTGTTATGCAGGAATGTTCTGTAATTAGCAGCAGAATTGATTTTTCATTTGTACAGTCTTGATACATCTTTCAGACAACCAAGACTTACATAGAGGACAGCAGTTTAGAGTGGTGTGGGGAATGTATGTCTCCATTCTAGTCCTGTGAATAAGTTACTCTAAACTTGTGTTCCCACATTATATCGTTATTATCCAAATTAACCAATAAATGGAAACTGCAACAGAGAGTACTGAGGAGCTGATTACTTCTTCACAACCTGTAAGTACTTATAGTGCATCGAGTCAGTTATCTTTTCAATTAAAAATCATCCACATGTAAATGCCTACTCTACAAAGCAGAGATGGCAGCAACAAAGGTCAACAAAAGAAGAGCACCTTATGTCTTGCCATTGCAACGCCATCAGTCACTGACAAACCCAGTGATAATATAAAGTGCTGCAGCTGTAAAATCGATGTTGTTGATAAGAAAAAGGATATATTGTGCAATTCTTATGGCCACTGGATACATGCTTCCTGTGCAAAAATAGAGGAATTGATGCACAAACTACTTATTGACCTTAACCAGTCCTGTTCACTGTGACCTCCCTTCTGTAATGCAGGCCTCTGAATTTACGTAAATGAGTCAAAAAAAAAACCTCGGACAGCACCTTAACACTATGAACGAAACTTTCTCCTCTAAAATCTGAATGTTGGAAGCAAGCTTGAACTACTCTATGATCAGCACCACAATGCAAGTGCACCCTTGCCTGACAACATTAACAAACTACACAACCAAACTACATCAACAGTACATGACTCGATTGAGGACGAAAACAAGAAATTCAACAGTTATTCTGAAATTTCCAACAGAAACTGGTCAATCACTAAAAAATGACAAGCAAATTGGCAGGAGAATGCAAGTTTGATTCAAGAAATATTATCAGATCTTCCAGGTAATGTCCAGGTGCCATTGTTTTGGACCCACAAATAAAAGAAAGGATGGAATGAACTTTCCATTCTTTATGAAAGTGACTTGCAACACACCAACAAGTACATCTAAACTAATAACAGCAATTAATAACAAGTTCAAAGGCACTTTCCCCCTCCCCACCCCACCAATGCATATGTGCTCAACCCGACTTAACTTTTTCCCAAAGAGAATAAGGATGTCAAGTTCAAAAACAGCTTGAAGAAAAACAAAAATGGAGACAGCAATTGGGTCATCGACTTCATACAAGGAAAATTGGTGCACAAATCAAGTAACACCACTAGTTGGCACTGTGTAGATGTGCACAGAGTTTTGCATATCTACACAGTGCCAACTTTACTTATCGCATATCTACTTTACTAACATATGTGGCCACAACTCTGACCTTAATAGGTTCACTATCATCTCCAGTCTATCAAAGCCTACTTTTCTTGGCAGAAACTGAAATCCCCCTCCCCAGGACTATTAATTTCAACTTTCCAAACTACACACACTCTGTACATATATCCTCTCACACACACACACCTTTCCAGAAAGCACCCAACCTAGAATCAACTTACTTGGACCTTCTTTAGTTGAAAATCTCCCTTCCACACTCAGTCAAATTCATTTGCTGTCTCTATCGCTCTCCTAATGCCACCAATCATTCTGAGCTCTTTAATTTCCTCTCCTTAAACTTCGATCTTCTCCAGTCCCACTTTCCTAACAGCACAATCACCCCCCCCCCCCCAGAAGATTTTAATGTCCACATCAACTGACTTTCTTCTTCCAGTTGTACAGATCCAGCAGGCAGAGGTGCTAAGATATTTGCCATAACTAATGACCTTACACAAATTATTCATGTGCCACCCAGAATACCAGATAACCTTTACCACTCCCCAAACACCTTATATCTCACCAGTGATCCTTCCAAATACACAGTGGATGTAGTGGGCCCCTCCAGATAATTACGACCACAATCTAGTGCTTGTCCCCCCCCCATGTAAGTGTTTGTTGCAAGAGTAGTTTGGCATTATAAACAGTGCCAAGTGGAGCAGCCTCCGTGACTTCTATCCTTCATTCCCACAGTTGGACCACTGTGGCCTTCCAACCCAATTTTGTAAGCACCAAAAATATCACAAGTTAACCTTACTGGCATAGAAGCATACATTTCCCACACTACTCTGAGCTGCCATCCCTTAACTAAGCCTTGGTTCTCCAAAAGATGGGCCAAGGCTGCTTATTCTCAAGCCCAAAATAGCTACAAGAAAACTATCAATGCTTTCAAAACAGTTTGAAAGTGCAAAAAGCAGGATACTTGCAGCCTGTCCAAATGGCAGCCAAGCCTTTTGGTCTCTTGCCAAAGCAATTGATCATAACTTTTGCCAAACACTATTCCTACACCTATCATACCCAGATGGCTCTATTGCATCATCACCCACAGAAAAAGCCACTCTCCTAGCTTCACACTTTGCCTCCAATTCATGCCTAATTGACCATGGTAAATGCTCTCAACCATTCCAGATGCCAAATACGCAATGCCCCCATGTCCTTTCACCAGAAAGAGATCAGAAAAATATTGTCTAAATTAGACACAAAAAAAGTGCTGCTCCTGATGGCATTCATCCAATTGTCCTGAAAGTTTGTGCACCAGAACTGACTCCTATTATATTCTCTTCCTCCACTTGTATCTACCCCCACAGCCTGCAAATTAGCCTATGTTCAACCTCATTCCCAAGAAGGGTGACAAATCTCTACCATCAAATTATCACCCTATCTCAGTCACCTCAGTTCTGTCTAAAGTAATGGAGAGAACCATCAATTCCCAACTCCTGCAGTACCTCAAAGGCAGCCAGCTAATAAACAACTACCAGTATAGGTTCCATCGCAACAGGAGATCTACTCACACATATTGCCCATCTCGGGATAAATGCTATGGAGAAGTTTGGTGAATCTCAAGTTGTTTCCATTGATATCTCCAAAGCTTTTGACCAGGTCTGGCACCAAGGCTTACTAAGCAGACTCCCATCTCATTTGATCTGTCCCAGGACTTCTGTAGTTGTATTGCCAGCTTTCTGTCTGGATGCACACTGTGTGATGGTGGTTCCTTATCCTCTGACCATTCAACTGATGCCAGGGTTTCACAAAGTTCTGTTCTCTCACCAACCCTCTTCCTTCTATATATCAATGAACTACTTTAGTTGACCTCCAACCCAAGTTTACAAATGACAGCACATTGCATTCCTCCCTTTCATTTGATAAACCTTACTCTACCCAAATCATTCAATCAATAGAACATCAACCGCCACTGCCCTCAATTCTGATCTCCAAGCAATCTTCCAGCGAGGTTCAGATCACGTTAATTTCAGTGATGCTAGCAAAACCCAGTTCTGCATTATTTCTCATAAAAGAAAAAAAAAAAATTTCCCAGTATTACCTTTGATAACAAATTTCCAGGCAAAACAAGGTTTCTCTTCCTGAAATCACCCTAACATCAAGCCTCTCCTGGTATAAACACATTACAACCATTGCCTCCTCAGCTTCTAAAAAACTAGGATTTCTATTTTGCTCAAGATGCTACTTCACTTCTGAACAGCTGTTAACCTTGGACAAATCACAAATCCTCCAGCTATTGAATACTGCTCTCACATTTGGGATGGGATCCCTAAGAGCTCCCTTGAAATGCTTGCCTTAATACAGAGGAGGGAAATTAGATCGATTAATAACCAATCTCTTACCAACTCACTCCTCCCACTTTCACATAGACATTTGGTTTCTGCAATGTGTAGTCTATAAATATTTCTATGGCAAATGTTCATATGAAATAGTATTAATAATTCTCCCACTGAATACTAAGCTCATTGAAGCACGTGCGGCCACCACCTAACATCCCTTCACCATACACCTTGGAATCCATAGAACAAGTTTCTTTTCTTTCATCCCTGCTACTGCTGTATTGTGGAACAGTTGTCCATTATGTGTTTCCCAATGAATACAATATACAGGCTTTAAAATCAAATTATGAACTCAACATAAAAAGATTACTTTGATATGCTCATATGCATATGTTTGGTTGGAAAGCTGAAAACAATAATCCAAGCATGGGATGAGGCATAGATATCATGAGTCATACCACTTATCTTTATTATAATACTTGCTGCTCTTGATTGAAAATGAATATGTGAACATTGTTTCACAGGAAGGAGGTAAGCACTAGATTTTGGTCTGAATTACCTAGGAGACAAAACATTTTCTATGTATAATAAATTTAGTTTAATCCTTTATCCAAGTGTGAGCAAACAAAGTTTGCACCTGAAAATATCTTCAGGACTGAATATGGTGTTGTACTACCTTACTGGGGTAAGGATCATACAACACCAGGCAACTCGTAGGTGGACCAAGCTAACACTAATTTTCTATGTACTTAGAAGGGTCTTTAGCGAAGAAGATATCTAGGGTGTGGTGAGTGGTTGGATTATCTGTTATTCTGGTACAATTTGTACAATGGGAACAATTTGTGTAAGGTGATTAGTGATAAATTATTATTATATTATTGTTATTATCCTCACATCTCCATGGAGTCAAAAACTCATTGTGGGAGGTTCCATTATCTTACACATAGCTCATTATACCATCCCTTAAATGCATTCCAATCATTCCAACTTTTTGTCCCCCTCCCAACATTTTTTTTTTTTTATGAAAAATCACTTCAGCACAAATTTGATAAGAACCCTCTTACCAACAATTATACCTGTGTATCATATCACCCCTCCTCCTCCTACACTAGACTCTGTAAATTGCATCTTCTCAACCTTTCTTCATACTTAACATTCCATTGACCAGAAACTGCTTTAGTTAATTGCCTCTGGACCCTTTCCAATATCTCCTCATCCTTTTGAAAACCAGGTGACCAAATTTGTGCACAGTGGTCCATATCAAGGCCTTATACAATGGAACCAGAATCTCCTAACCTCTACAAGTCGGTGTCCTCCACATCATTGCCAGAATTCATTGTGTTGTCTTCACAATTTTAGCAGTGCATCCTCAAAACTTTAGATCCCTATCCAGCATCACACCCTGATCTCCTCCAATATATCTCAACAAGTGTATACTGTACATACATTTATTGTCCAGATTTTAAAACTTTAATTTTTTCAACATTGAACTGGTAACTGCACTCCTGTGCCCATTCACCATCTATTCAAGTCCGGTAAAGCCACATCTGCTCAGTTTCTTATAATTTTTCCCAACTTTGCATTATCTGCAAACTGAATTACCCCATTCAAAAACTTTCTTGAATATCATGAACATCCAGATTAAAAAGCAGCAGTCCTAAAAACCCTTGATGTACATCACTAGTGACTTTCCTCTTTGATATTGTTTTCCCATACACAACTTGCTGATACTTATCAGATAGGCAATCTATAATCCTAATCCACTTATCTAATATCCAACTTCATGTGTTAGTTTAACTATCAACTTACGTGGCAATCTGTCAAAAGCATTTGTAAAATTAAAGTATACTACTGTGTATCCATCTCACTTCTCCAGTGCATCTGTCATCTTATTGTAATAAGTAATCAGATTACTAAAACATGATCTTCCTTTAGCAAATCCATGCCGTCCAAAAGAGAATACCGCTACCCAGTTCTGGATCATGGTTTTGCTAACTTCTTTCCAACACTTAAATACAAATTAGCTTATCATTTTAAGCTTTAGTTCTGTTGCCTTCCTTATGAAGTGTTACAATCTTGTCTTTCTTCCACTCTTTTGGAACTGACTCACTGTAAGATTTATATTAAGTATTCCAAGGCAGATGTCAGCACCCTGGCATATTCCCTCAAAACTCATGGTGATATAGCAAGTCCCACAACCTTAACATAAAGTTTACTTAATTCTCCCATTTATCTCTAATTCACTCACTGTCAGTCTCTCCTCCTCTCCTTCCATTGCTGTCAAGCTTTGCATGATGTCACATTCACAAGGATAATTTTATGAACTGTTCATTTAATAACTTAGCTATATCCTCTACAGCAGTAATTTTTTTTTTCTTTCCCCCAACCACTGTCATCCTTCCATAATCATTCTTCATTTTTGCTGGCTGCATGTCAAAAGAATTGCTGCATATACTTATACTGCTTATACCTCATCTTTACTACCTTTACCTATCAAGCCAGCCTGGCTGGCTGAGTGGTTAGCATATCTGCTCTCCAGCCAAAAGGCTGCAAGTTCTTGTCTTTCTTCCACTCTTTTGGAACTGACTCAGTGTAAGATTTATATTAAACAAGTATGCCAAGGCAGATGTCAGCCCCCTGACACATTCCCTCAAAACTCGTGATATAGCAAGTCCCACGACCTTAACATAAAGTTTGCTCAATTCCCCATTTACCTCTAATTCACTTACAATCAGTCTCTCCTCCTCCCCTTCCATTGCTCTCAAGCTTTGCATGATGTCACGTTATCTTTTTTTTTTTTCCAACCACTGTCATCCTTCCATAATCATTCTTCATTTCTGCTGACTGCATGTCAAAAGAATTGCTGCATATACTTATACTGCTTATACCTCAACTTTGCTACCTTTACCAATCAAGGCAGTCTGGCTTGCTGAGTGGTTAGTATATCTGCTCTCCAGCCAATAGGCTGCAGGTTCAAATCCTGCCATGGGCATGGATGTTTGTGATTGTCTGTGAAAATACTAGTGGCGATGGGTGGTAGATGGCATTGGTGTAGAAGATGATGGTGGTTGCAGTTCATTGTAGTTGGTATTGGCAGTGGTGGTGGAGACAGAGTTGTAGAGTAGGTGCACTCCCTCGATGAGTCTTTGGACCCCCCCTGGTGGTGGCACGTAATAATAAGTCACCCTTCTTACCTGTTCTTTGTACTCCTCATGGAATTGATTCTTTCTTCCAGATGCTATCTGGTCATCCCAGTCTATATTGCTATAATTAAAATGACCCTTCTCTTGCTTGCTTGGTTTGCTCATACATTTCAGTCACTTCTCCCCACATTACCAGTTCTGTAGCAACATCAACTACATTTTTCATTCTGTTCACCGCTATCTTAAACCATACTGCCTCAAAACCACTTTCACTATTTTCCCCCTTGCATGGGAATAACTCCTTTTCTATTATGAACAGTATCACACCTCCTATTTTACTCTGTCTTCATGAAAAATGTCATACCCTTCCATCTCTATTCTTATCAGGATGTCATCCTCATCCAGCCAATTCTCACTATTCCAACAATTTTTGGCTGAACGAATTCATTCAGTGCACTAATTTTGTTCCCCATGTTTCTAATACTTCTAGCATTCATGTACAAACGTAACTGTTCATTTCTAGATCTATAACAAGTTTCTCTGATATCACTTATTAGATGCAACTTCTCAGTGCCTTCTTCGAATCATCCCCCCTCTCTCTCTCTCTCAGGTAGAGAAAGAGACCCAACTCAATATCCTCCTCACACTCAACTGTCCTCCTTCATCATAGGCTATCCTATTTCTTTGTCTACTTACACATTCACTTCCTCTTTGAGCATTGACCTTTCTCACACTGTGTCCTTCTGTCCACCCTAAGTTTCCCTCTCTATCTTGTAGTCCTGTTTCCCTCTCTATCTTGTACACTTGTTATCTGACTCGCTGCACTTGTGCTACTCACTTCTGCATTCAAAAACACCATTTCAATCCCTCCTTCCTTACTCTTCTGCTCGTCCACATTGCTTCTTACTTGCCTTATCCTTTCTCTACATTCATTACATTTTCCCATTCAGCAGCAACCTCTCCAAATGACTCGTACCATAACCATTCAAATGCAGTCCTTCACTCTTGTTCAGTTCCATTTGTTCTTCAAACTCCTCCCTCACACTCACAAACTGCACTCCTTTCTCTTTTTACATTTCTGCTAACATATCATTCACAAGCCTTGCTCTCTGCCTTCTCTTCTATCATATCTATGCATCACACTTGACTACCTTTCCTATCATGTCATTATATTTTTATTCTTATCAAATTCGGAATATCCAATCTTACATTCTCCTTTTCCCAGTCAAATCATTTGTTCCTGCATCAACTCTTTTGCTTGCTTACTCATCATATCCAACGCTTCATTCACTGTACTCATTCTACCTCCTGGAAAACAAACCTTGTGCATCTTCTTATTCACCACACCTCTAATAATCGAGTCTCCATACAGTACTACTTAAGAGTCTTTTGTTACCGCTTTCATTTGAACATCATGCATTTCAGCCTTTTTCTCTCTTTCATGCATATCTACAATTCTCTTCATTTCACTCTGCATTTGCTTCATTTCTTACCATCTCGGCTTTCAAGTCTTATTCTGTCAGCGGCACATTCTTTTATTATGTCAGTCCTGCTTCATCTTATCATTAGCTGCACTCTGTTTTTTTGCTGTCATTCTCGCACACTTTCTTATGGTCAGTTGCACTATTATCTTCTCCATCAGTTTTTCATGCTTTCTTAACATTTTGTATGATCTTCCTTGACATCCATTTCACTTATGCTGCCATGTTCCCTACTGTGTTTTGAACAAGTCTAATGGGCCATCAGTGCATATCACTTCCTACACAGCCACATTTGCTCCTTCCTCTTATTCAATCTTTCCACATAAACATCAGTAACATCTTCCCATACATATATATTAACCTCATGACTCCATGCCATTCACTTTGTCTTTCGCACCAACTTATGCAAACATCTCCCTTTCACTTAGTTTTTGTTTCAAAGCACTGACTGTGAAATAACATTATCCAAAATATTTCATCAAACATCATGTTTTAATCACAGATATCACACATCAACACTCAATCTAAAAATACACAATGTTGTCATAATAAATATAAAATTAACTTATCTTTTTGTAGCCTATACAATGACCAGTGCCTCAATATTTGTCTCAAATGTCTAGGCATCCTCTACCTGCTTGGTCTGTGCATTTGGAGGATGAGAGGTAGTTGATATTGTGGATATTCAAGTCTCCTACAAAGATAATCGATTAATTAGTATCTCAGGAGTTGTGGTGAAGATTTTGGAAAAATTGATGAAGACTTGCATTCAGAAATGGGTTGACAGTGAATCTCTACTTTGCAATGAGTAAATTAGTTTACTAAGGGAAGGTCATGTTTTAGCCACTTGCTCACATTCTATAACAATGTTACTATTGAACTAGACAAGGGGGAGGAATGGCTACACCATGATACTTTTGGATTTTGTTAAGGCTTTTGACAGAATACAGCATGGTAGATAGACGGTTGCATAAATTGGTGAATATGGGTTTGGGTTATAGAATATTAGCATGGATAAGAGGATGACTGACTGACAGATATCAAAAAGTGGTATACAGGGGATGCGAGTCTGCAAGATTTAAGGTAACCAGTGGTGTTCCACAAGGATCAGTGCTTTGTCCACTGTTATTCAATCTGTACATTAATGATATTGGGAAGGATTTGACAAGCGACACACAGCTATTTACTAATGATGCAAAGATAGATAGGGTAATCAGGAATGTTACTGATATGCAGTACTTGCAGAATGATTTGAATGGGCTGGAATTGTGGGCATGGGAAAATGGATGTCAGTAAATGTAAGGTCATTCACTTCAGCAGGATTAGATATCCAATGTCATATTATATTGGGATTAATCTAGAAGAAACTGAAGAGGCTAGGGATCTTGGAATGTTAGTACATAGGAAGTCAAAGTTCATTGGGCCATGTAGCAAAGATTGCAAATACAACTCAAAAGATAATTGCAATGCTGAAATGTGAACATTCACATGTAAAGATAAGGATGTCATTTTGCCTCTTTACAAGGCCTTGATAAGACCTCACTTAGACTATTGTGTGCAGATCTGGTCTCCTGGTTTCCATTGTGATTCTGATATATTGGAGAGAGAATGTTAAAAATGATATCAGGATTGTGGAATATTGATTATGAAGACAGATTGAGAATTTGTAGACTGCAGACACTAGCAAACAGGAGAAAGAGGGGTGATATGATTGAGACTTACAAACTTTTGAAAGGTCATACAGGATTTCATTTCATGGAATTTTTCAATTTATAGTGGGTGGGAAAAGAACAAGAGGGCATCCTTGGAAGCTGAGAGGCAGCAGGTGAACTTGAGTGAGCAGGAAGATTTTTAGCCATAGAAGGTCAAATTCAGGCAATTCTAGGTTGGATGACTGGCATGGTATGTCAGTGCAAATATATAAAAAGACATCACACTTGAGTTGAAAGAAGCTCAGAAGTAAATTATATTTGGCAAGAATTAAATATTCTTGCTTCTATCTTTTATCTAAGCTTGAGCAAACAAATTAACAAATTCTGCCACTTCTGCAGCAGTTTAATGTGAAGTCATTGCCTCCATATATACTAGCAGCCCAGTCATGAAATCATTTCCTTCACCAAAATGTACAAACTTTTGTTTGCTCTTGCTTGGGTATAAGTAAAAAACAAGAATATAATTTATTATTAATACCACATTTCTGTGGGGAGAAAAAGACTTATCATAGGAAACGCACTTATCATATACAAGCTCATCAAACCTTACTTAATTATAAACTCATTCAAAATGTCTGCATTCACTGCACTCAGTCGTCGCATTTCCACTAACCACTCTCCATGCAAAGAACTTGCTCGTCACCCCTTTGCTCACATTCTCAAAAAAAAGAGGAGGCTGGAGAGTGGATACGCTAACCACTTATAACTTCATTTTAAGGTTTAATGGAATGAATACAGCACAGATGAAAATGAAATACAAGTTTATTGGATCCTATATTTGGTCTCTTTCACAGAGACATCATCAGAGATACAATCTCAAAATTTTAAAGGCACACACAAAAAAACACTCAAAACAATGAGTGGAAAAAATTAGACTAAAAGCCTAAAGTGCAATGAGGAGCATCCTCTATGTGTGCTGTTGGCTAGATGAAATATAGAATCCAGTTAAATTCATTGAACTTGGATTTTATTGTTCCTCTTTGCTGTATTCATTCCATTAAACCTTATGAATTTAAACCAGCACATAAGCCTAAATACTAGACTGAACCATGACCTCTTTATTTCTGCATATTACGGTCCTCTGCATCATTGCCATAATACGATGTGATAACTTTACAACTTGTGCAATATGCAACACTGAACTTCAGGTCATCCACACCACCACCACTCCCAGATCTCTACCTCTTTCAGAATTTCTCCACGAATTGTGTACATTGCAGCCCATAACTTGGTAGGCAATACCCTACCAAGTTTCAGAACTTTACACTTTGCAACATTGAACTCTTAGTTCTGCTCACTTGCCCATTCTACAATCTTTCAAGTCCACCTGCAAGTTATGTCCTACACTGGTAACTGAATGCATTCTTTAAGTTCAGCTAAACTATTAATCTTTTGGTGATAGATCTTTGTTTTTATGAAATCCCATGCAAAGAAATCCAGAGGTGTTGGAGAACATGGAGTCCCTCCATGTCTAATCCACCAATTTGGAAAGCATCTGTTGAGGTATTCTCAGACAATTAGTGCATAATGACATTGTGCTCCATCAATTTTCTGCATGCAGTACCTGAACATCATAAGCCTTTTTCATTAGTGTCGAATGCAAGATTCTACGAACTGTTGTCTTGGATATGTTGAATCTTCGACTGGCTTCCTTAGCTGGCATTGTTGGTTCATCCTCGAACAGTTGTCATACTCCTTCGATACTGTTATGTGCTGTCCTTGCGCGTTCTTTTCCTGCCTCATCATATACAGATCCAGGTCTTTTAAATTTGTTCACAAGTTCACGAATCACTTTGTCTGTAGGACCAGTTCTGTGAAATTTCCTTGCAAATCTTTCTCTGATTTCATTACATCACACTCCTTTGATATGGGACATTACAACAAAGATGTGTTCTTGTGTATTCATTATTAGGGTTAGGGTTCTGAAAGGAGATGAAGATAAAATTATGAAATAATTTGGAAATTTTTACATTTATAACATATTAAACATGATAAACACAAATAAACATGAGATTTTAAAAAATTTGTCTCATTTCACTGAGAGCTAATTCTGGGCCACCTACATGCACATCCCTGTCCAATGCATTTGTCACCTTGCTATACTTCATAATTTGTAAAGTATGATTTTCCTTTAACATACATAAGAAGATATTTAACATCTATGTATAAATGCCAAAGGTCAAAATTATGAATAAGGTAGGTATCAGAATGGATGAGTGAAGAGATTAAACATGAAATATAAAAGAAGGTGGCAGTACAGTAGCACAAGATGAATAATTGTAACATTCAATTGCACAGTGAGTATTAAGAGCAGATAACTGGTAGCAAATTTACAGTATCAGCAGAAATTAGCAAATCGTGCAAAGAAAAATCAAAGTTATTCTGAAATGTAGCAAATAGAAGGAAGAATAATTATGGTAAGATGATGATAATGGATGAGGATAGTAGATTGTTAACTACTGCATAGTCTTCAGTGAACAGTTCACCAGGGTATTTCATCCTCATCATTGTGAAAGCATGAGAAGCTGAAGTATGTGAGGAAAATGGAGAAAATGACTTGTTCCACATATACCTCTTTTGCTCATCGGCAAGCCATCTTCTCCCATTTCCTTCATTCTTGAACTTCTCTTATTTCTCATGTATACATATTTGAAATAAATGTCAGGAAGATAGAAAAA
The DNA here is from genome assembly GCF_054136105.1 of Typopeltis vanoorti. NCBI lineage: Eukaryota > Metazoa > Arthropoda > Arachnida > Uropygi > Thelyphonidae > Typopeltis > Typopeltis vanoorti. Next base: position 41,902,872 of record NC_143554.1, read on the forward strand.
TATTCTGGAGATGATTGAAAAAGCTTTGAAATGGAGGAGAGTACTGTAAAAAGAATCAGAAATGATAAAAGTGACATGAAGACTGAAGATAAAGTTATTTTAGATGTTTGGAGTAATTACTAGATATCGCTGCTAGTTGAAACAAGCAGCGATATTATGGCATTTGAAAATATTCAAGAGGAATGCAATTATGAATACATATCAATATTTAAGATAGAAAAAAAATCCATCAAAATCCTGAAATGTCGAAGAGCTGCTGGAGTAAATTGTATTCTACCAGAAATTCTCGAATAATCATCATCATCAAATTCCCATATCATATCCTGTACACACTCAAGGGGGTGTACAGGATATGATAGTACTACATGAAAAAAATTACATCATTACTAACTTCTTATCTACAATTTTCCTCCAAATCAGTCTGTTACTTGTCAAGACTCCAACATTATCAGATCTTATATTTCTATCATCTAAGGCATTTTGTATCGTATCAATCCACCTATATCTTGGTCTTCCTCTGGGTTGTTTTGCTGCCAACCTGGCAGAGAACACATGTTTTGCTAATCTTTCTTCACCCATTCTGTTTAAGTGACCATACCACTTGAGATTAGCTCTGCTAATGCATTCCTGGATGCTGACAATGTCAAGTTCTTTCCTAACAGCCTCGTTTTTAATATGATATTGCCATTGATACCATCTGTTCACGCCTCTAATCTTGCTCAGGACGCTCATAACTGCGGTCTCTAGTCTTTGGTGAAGTGTTTTATTTCTGACCCAGCTCTCAGATCCATAAGTTAAAACTAGTTTGAACACTGTCTTGTATACAGCTAATTTAGTGTTCCGAATTTCTCTCTTATTCCATATGAATTTATTCAATTGACTTCCACCATACCAGCTTTGCTGATTCTGTTGTCTATTTCTATATCGAATTTACCATCTTCATTAAAAATCATGCCTAAGTAGCTGAAATATTTTACTTATTCCACATGTTCTCTATTCACAACACAGTTGACATTTTCAATGATTCTGCCTATTTTCATTGTCTTTGTCTTTTTATTGCTGACCTTCATACCATATCTATTACAAGAGTTATTCAATTTAATCAGGAAATCTAGCAGACTTGTAGCAGATTTATTCAGAAGTATAACATCATCATCCGCATAAAGCAAAGAGCGGACATTAACATCTTCAATTTTGATATCATGTTTAACACCACTTTCCTTCATAATGTAATCCATATAGATAATTAATAACAGAGGGGATAATGTACACTCTTGTCTCGCACCAGATTTAGCATTAAACCATCTTCCTGTACTTCATTCAATTCTAACTGCTGACTTACAACTCAAATAAAGACTAAGTATTGCTTGATATAATGCCCCATTGACATCATATAACTGTAGCGTATTGAATAGCTTCTCTCTTGGCACCTTGTCATATGCCTTTTGCAAATCGACAAAACTTAAATACAGATCTTTGTTATATTCCCATGCTGTCTATTTGTCATAAAGCGAAGATCTGATCCTGACAGCCTCTATTTGATCTGAATCCATCTTGTTCTTCACCCAGCTTTTCTTCCACAATTCTTCTCAATCGTTTCTCAAGTATACTTGCATATATTTTGCCAGGAACACTTAGTAGGGAAATACCTCTGTAATTCTCACATTCAGTTTTATTTCCCTTTTTTATATATGGGTACTATGAGAGCTCTACTCCAATCATCGGGAATTCGTCCCTCTGTCCAGGCTTTCTGAACTATGCAGTGCAGCCACTGTTGGACTTTTATACCACCATACTTCAGCATTTCTGGTCAAATATCATCTACTCCTGCCTTTCCACATTTTAATCCTTTGATGGCTTTTTCTACTTCAAGTATGGATATGTATTCCTGACTGCATGCCTGGTCAGTGTTTTTTACCATTGTGCTGTCATCACTGCTTGTTTCATTTAGCAGTTTTTCAAAGTAATTACTTTATACTTCAAGGATATCTTTTTCTTCTGTTTTCATGTCACCTTTATCATCTCTAACTCCTTTTCAGCACTCTTTTCTCCATTCCTAAGCTTCACCAACCTCCAGAATATTTTTGCCACCTTCTTGATATTTATTTTCTATATTCTTGCCAAAGTCCTCCCATGACTTTTGCTTAGCTAGTTTTACACAGTGTTTAGCTTTCTTACATTTGTCTCTGTATTCTCTAAGAGCACAAGCTGACACTTATTTGCCAGGAACTTTTGATATGCTTTCTTCTTTTCCTTCACTGCCTCTTTAACTTCCTGTGTCCACCATGGAGTTCTAATTTTTCTATCCTTGCAGACAACTTCACGACATGCCTTTCTAGCTGAATCAATCAGGGCTTTCTTCAAGGCTTGCCACCGAATCTCCAAGGTTTGATTCGTGTTCTCAAACTCTTTCATTTTTTCTTCAATAATCTTTGTGTATTTTAGTCTACAGTTCACATCTGAGAGCTGCTCAACTTTTATTTGCTTTAAAACTTTCTTACATGTTATTCTTCTCGATATGAAATTCAATTTTATCCTGCTCAAGACTAAATAGTGATCACTTCCAATTTCAAATCCTCTGTACACTCTGGTGTTCTGCACCAGGGAGAAAACATCACTATCAACAATAACGTAGTCAATGAGACTTTTCTCATTCCTTGCCTCTTCTCTCCATGTGAATTTGTGCATATTTTCATGTTGGAACATGGTGTTAGTAATAACCAGTCCATGTCCTGAGCAGAAATCCAACAGATATTCGCCATTATTATTAACTTTGCTCTTTTCTCCAAATTTTCCCAAAATATTTTTGTATGTCTGACAATCATTTCCTACTCTGCAAGGACCAACTTTTCCTTTTTCATTGTGTCAGTTGCCTTTTCTAAAGCCTCAAAACTTTCCTTCACTTCTACCTTAGTAGAACCTTCTGTGGGACCATAGGCTCATATAAGTCTCATTGTCCAGTTGCCCATTCTCATATTTGCCCACATTACTCTACTTGAGACTGACTGCCATTCAAGAAGATTAGCTTCGTATTTAGTGCCGGAATATAACATTTTGTATTTATTGCTCAGTAAAATCTCGCCAGTTTTTGTGTTTTTTGTTTCAGTCACTCCTATTATGTCGATCTGGTACTTATCTAATTCCTAAGCTAGCTCCATTTCTTTGCCATTCAGGCTTCTTATGTTGATAGTACCGATCTTTAACTCTGGTGATGTTGAGTAGGGGGGTGTTTTCAGATTTGTTCCAGTAGCTGACTTTTCGTTGTTCGCCCTAGTTCCCTGGTGAAAACAACGGGGGCCTTGTTTAACCAGGTGACGCCCCAGCTGGCATGAAATTTTGTCATGTTGTACCATCATTTTTTATTTTGGTTTAACCAATAAGAATACAATTTGGTCGGCTATATCCCAAATTGCCAGCCCATCCGTGGTCATTCAGTATCCAAGTAGATACCCAACAGGGTGCACCACGAGAAGGTGAGGATTGGACATTAGGTCAGAAACCCTGGTCAGTTCTCCGCATTCCTTTAAAGGCTATGTGGAGGTTTGACCCTTAAGCACACCTATACTCGAATAAGGTGGTATAAAGGTTTCACAGTGGATTTGCTGCATCATTCAGAAGGCCTAGTTATATTCCAGATGAATATTACTAGGCCTTCTATGATTGGTACTATGAGAGCGAGTAGAGCTCTCATAGTACCAATCTATAAAAAAGATAAATAAAACTGAATGGGAGAATTTTTTTTATTCATTTTAAATAAAAGGATAAGCCTTATTAACTCATATAGCTATATGTGCTCATCTAGTCCAGGCCTTTACAAACACTCATGTCCAAGTTGGGATTCCAACCTACAACATGTTGGTTGGAAAACAGGTATGCTATCCACTTAACCAACCAGGTTGACATAAATTACAGAGGAATTTCCCTACTGAGTGTTCCTGAAAGTAACGTTTATGCAAGTATACTCAAGAAAAGGCTAATAAACATTGCGGAATTAAAGCTTGGAGAAGAAAAAGCCGTATTCAGGCCAAACAGATCAGATTCGGATTTTCGTTTTAAGACAAACAGTTGAGAAATCATGAGAATATTTAACAGGGATCTGTAATAAGTTTTGTAGATCTGGAAAAGGAATATGACAAGGTGTCAAGAGAAAAGCTGTTCAAAACACTAGCAAGCAATGTATATAGTCTATATTTGAATTGAAAGTCAGCAGTTAGAAATGAAGGAGGTATGGGGAAGATGGTTTGATGTTAAATCAGGTTGGGAAAATGTTCACATTATGCAGTTGGCATTAAATCTGATATCAAGGTTGGAAATGTTAATCTCAACTCTTTACTTTATGCAGATGATGTTATACTCCTAAATAAATGTAGTGCAAGTCTGCAGGATTCCCAAACTAATTTGAATAACTGCTGTAATAAATTTGATATGAAAATCAGCAATTAAAAGATGACAAGAAAATTGTCTATTTTGAATGAAGAACCTATAGAACAAGTAAAAAATTTCAACTATTTAAGCATAGTTTTTAGCAAAGATGGAAAAATAAATATGGAAATAAATAACAATATTTGAAAGCAGATATGCTAGGAAGTCAACTGAATTAATTTGTATGGAATAACTGAGAAATTAGTCAGAATACTAAACTAGCTGTAGACTAGTGTTCAAACAATTATCATATGGATCTGAGAGCTGGGTTAGAAATAAAACACTTCATCAAAGACTGGAAACCACATGTGTGTGTTCTGAGAAAGATTAGGACAGGGAATAGATAGCATCACTGGCAATATCATATTAAAAATGAGATTAATAGAAAACAACTTGATTGATAGCATTCAGGAATGTTTAGCAGTGCTGTCTCAGACGGTATGGTCACTTAAATGGAATGGGAGAGTGTAGATTAGCAGAACAGTTATTTGATACAATGATAGTAGAAAAAAGACCTGAATAAAGACCAGAATCTGGATGAATTGATATAGTAAGAAGTGCTTAGAAGACAGAAATATAAGATCTGATGATATCAGAATCTTGAGATAATTACTTTATCTCAAGATTCTAATATCATCAGAATTTGGAGGAAAATTGTTGATAGAAAGTTAGTAATGATGCACGTTTTTCATGTATTACTATGATAGTATTCTGTATATCTCCCTTCTGATATGTACCTAAGGGTACATATCAGAAATTTGATGATATGTACTGACATATCATCAAATTTGAAATGACACCTATGTTAAAGGTGGATCTTAGACCAGAAAATTCTGGTCAGTGTCTACTCCATTGAGCTACATCAGATTTATCAGGATTTTTAATAGAGTATCCTCTATTTAAAAAAAAAATCCAATAAATCTGGTGCTGTAGGACTGATGTTCCTGCACTCCCTTCTCAGTGAAATGTTTTATTTTCAAAAATATTGATAGAAGACAATCACAGTAGATCTGATAAACAACTATGAGGGAGAGAAAGAGGCAACTGGTTATTCTTGGTAGAAGGGTACAGAGGATAGTTTATTGACAGGAAAAGAAAGTAGGCACTAAGTTATACTTTTCCAGGATTCTTGCATTTGCTGAATAGATCTCAGAATAGGAGCTCCATGTACAGGGTCAGAGTTATTAGAGATAGACTTGAGTCTGTTATGTACTGGATCTTTGTTTGAAGCATTTCTGTTGCATAATCCTCTGGATGGTGTTCAGTTTTATTTTAAATGGAAGAGAGGTTGGAGCAGATTTTTCTTAGAGATAATGTGACAAGTCACATTGTGTGTATTGACTATTGAAGGTAGGTGTACAATACACTGAAGTCAACACATCAGACAAAGCAGAAGAGGAGAGGAGGATGTCTAGAAAAACTATAATACTTTTCAGTCTGTTCTGTTCATTTTCCATGATGAAAGTGACTTGAGGATGTTGATCATGTTTGGTATGAAGTGAGGTTTGTTTCAAGATGTAGCTACATAGCAAAAATGTCATCTAGAGTAATGTTGCACTTAGAAAGAAGGTTGTGGCTGTACACTGAATCTGCTTATTTATTTTAAATCTTAAGCAACCTGAATGTATGACAGAATTCAACTATTTAATTATATCAGGAGGGAGGAAAGCTTGCAACATGAACTGAAGAGTTTCAGATACTGAAACATTGATTTATACATAAATATAAAATGGGAGAAAGAGAGAGTGAGCTTAAAAGTTGACAGAAACTTTGCTTTATGACAGTTGGGAAGAGCCTATGGTCTTATAGTTACACCTTAATATATGTTTGTCAGCTGGGATGAGGATACCACCAATATCTTGATGTATATCAAGATCTTGATATACAATATCAAGATCTTGGCTAATTTTGTGTCTGTTAGACACTAATGCATACCTTGGGCACATGATTTATTGGGGGGAAAAAATAATAGGAAAAAACTCATGGCTCTGCTGATGTTGTTATTAAGAACAGTGATGCCATTTTAGCTGGATAAGAAACGTTCTAATCAGGTTATAATTCTTACTCTCTCTCTCTCTCTCACTCAGCACCACCATAGGGTAGTTGTAAAAGTGTTGTAGGTGGAAAAACTCTAGGTTCAAATCCCATATGGTAGTGAGGAACCATTATAAGATCTTCTTGGCTATAAGTCAATTAGCCAGTCTCATACAGAGGTTGCAGGGTCCTCCCCCAGAAACTCAGTGATTTTTATATTGCAAAATACATAGTTAAGAGTCATACTGACTTTTGTAGCCTTAGTAGCTTCATCCATAATTCCAAACAAAGCTATCTCCAATTCTCACCCTTATTCTCCTTATCCTATTTCCTATGCCATTTAACCATTTATAAAAAATAAATTAAAAATAACAAATTTTAACTTATCAAAATTGTTATTAATTTATTTAAATGCTTAATTTAATTAATTTATTTAAATGCTTAAATCTCTCCCATATTCTCCTTATCCCATTTCCTGTGCCATTTAACCACTTTAAAAAAATAATAATTTAAAAAATAACAAATTTTAACTTATCAAAATTGTTTTTAATTTATTTAAATGCTTAATTATTTTCCTTAATTTAATTTTACATTGATGAATGCTTTTTTCATGTGACTGAATACATAGATAAAAAAATTATTTATTGGAGGTGGTTATTTTCTCATTAATTGTTCTGTGGTTTGTATTTTCAGAATTGGGATCCTGATGTAAGGTGAGAAATTTTGTCTGCAATTTATAGTTAATATTATTTGTCCATCTTCTTAATTTAAACTTTCTGAGTAATAAGAAGAGATTTACTTCATAGTCAAATTAAAAAGTTATTATTGATAGGCACTTCTCAAATTAATCATTGCTATTATCAACATATTACTAGGTAGTCATTATTTAGTTATGATAGCTGACTTACAGTATAGCACCTTGTAACTGCTTCACTTATCTGACCCTTCCGTTATCAGAATGGCCAATGGTTTTCCTACTGCAGTTGAATAAATGACAGATTGTTGTAATAATAAGCTACAATGACTGACTTAATTGGAAATAGTATCAGAATTGTAGTATTGGAAATAGTGAAAAGGGGATAAAAAAAGTGGCTAACTAGGATCATATATAAAGAATCCAATTGTAAGACTGAGCTAACAAAATTAGCATACAATACTGTAAGTGAGAAGGAAAAAAATGGAGTTCTTCCATGTTCATCTTTAAATGCATGAAATATGACTAGAAGAATGAAACAATAGCTACTGAGTACAAGAGAACAAATAATATTAAGTACATGAGTATGAATTGGACTATCAAATCTCATGTGTTGTGATCTGTTAGGGAGAAGGATACGGAGAAAAGGAATGAATAGATTGATTGATTATTGAAATGTTTGATTTCACTGGAAAACTGATTTAAAAGGAATATATTTTTATATTTGAGAAAATAAAGACTTCAATTTTTATATCCATAGTTAGTTGTTATTGCTAATATTTCAGTTCACCATCTATTTTATTCTTAATTTTAATGTTGTGAATATTAATAATTACTGTTTTTTATTTTCAATACTTGGGACATATTTCAAATTGAACTGAGCATTGTGAGCAATTACTTGTTTAGAAACAGCAATACTTAATATCTATTATAGTATTAATTGATACTGTAATGTAGTGGTAGATGAATTGCATCACTTGCTATGAGATCACTATCCAGCTTATTAGATGCCTAAAAAAAATTAATGTTTTAACTCCAAACACACATGAGAAGTTCCAAAACCTATAGCATGACAGTGCTCTGTAGGTAATTGTTTAGAGAGAGAGAAAGCAAGAAGAAATCTGTTATTGTGTTTCTTGAAACTCTGAGATTTTATTCATTGGAAAAACTGTTCTACAGAACAGAGGTACATTTCAGAAAACAGAGGTAAGATAAACAAATGATAGAAGATGATAAGAAGTTGGTTTGATGAGGTTGTAGCTGAAATATGTACAGTTTGCTGACTAGTACATTCACACTAGTAATATGATCAAAGTCCTGTGTTTGTGTGGAATTAGCAGAAAGTGAAAAAAATGGAGGTGACCAGTTCTGTGGAGCAGCACCTCTATGGAAATACCCATAAAAATACATAATGCCAAAACAGTGCATCTATGAGAAAGTGATGATGTGAAAAAGAGAGGTATCTATTATGTGGATTTCTCCCTTCTTGGTATAATCAAGCAATTTGAGGAAGGTTTGGGCTATCCAAATTGTAGAGAACATAAGGTCAAATGGACATGAGTTTCATAAGGAGTTAGGATTTGTGTGCAGAAGAGAAGTAATACTTAGAATGAAAGAGAATACCAAGTTTTTATTACTGTTTTTATTGCTTATACAGGTACTCCATAGAATTAGAAGATTCATCATGGGGGACCCACACTATCCATTAACAAACACAATACCTATCATACAACTCCTTAAACTTATTTAATGTTGAGTGTTCACAACCACTTCTGGCAATCCATTCCATTCATTCACCACACTCCAAGTAAAGAACCTAGTCCACGTACTCTTACTAACCACACTCTTAGATAACTTTCAAGTGTAACCCTTTGTTTTTACTCCTACTCCCCCATGTATTGAAAAATTTCTTGTGTCAATCCTTTAGTAACTTATAAGTTTCTATCATATCTCCTCTCCTTTGCCTGTCAGCTAAACTCTACAACCCAGACACCTTTAATTTATCCTCATAAGGAACATTCCACAGACCTGTCACCAGCTTGGTCGTTCATCTCTGAATCCTTTCCACACTTCCTGATCCTGAAGAAATGCAGGTGACCAAATCTGTTCACAGTAGTCAAAATGTGACCAATTCATAGCCTTATAAAGAAAGATGGGGGTGCTTAAGGGTCAAAGCTGTATAACTGAGAGGAGACCTCCACATAGCCTTTAAAGGAATGCGGAGAACCGACCAGGGCTTCTGACCTAATGTCCAATCCTCACCTTCTCGTGGTGCACCCTGTTGGGTATCTACCTGGATACTGAACGAACGAGGATGGACCTGTCACCAGCTTGGGACTAGCAATTTGGGATTTAGCCGACCAAATTGTATTCTTATTTTGGCCAAAATTCTTATTAAACCAAAATACAAAATGATGGTACTGTTAAACTGTGATTAATGAAGTTCTTAAGAGAATTTATTTCTTTCACAATTTAACAAGCAATTACCCTATAAAAGAAAATTGCATACATCAAAGTGTAAATTATATATGTGAACAAAGTTAGGATATTTTAAGCAAAGAGAAAATATTTGTGAAAATGTATAAGAAAAGATTGTTATCCCATTATATAAACAGAATACTTGAGCTAGTTGAATTGGCTGTGAATTTTCTAGGAAAAGAACATTAATGTATAAATTGAAATAGTATAATATTCCTAAAATTTAGATAGTCAAAGCATGGCTAAATGACTCTCATTTTGTTAGCAAGAATTAGGGCTTAAGCACAGGATTAAAAGAAGTTGCTGCAAGCATATTGTGTGCACACGGCACACGATCAATAAGCAAAAAAGGGGAGAAAACCACCCCCAAAAGACACCACGTTGAGCGCTGTCTATGCGTCGGGGGGGAGGAAGAAGGTTACGGGAGGTGCTGATAGGGTGAGGTGATAAAAGGGTTAGGAAACTCCCCACCACCACCACCAACACACACACACACACACAAGGCTGTGTGGACTTCGCGAGTAGAGGTACGGTTCCAGAATGAAGGGGGAATCTCTGCCCCGATTCCCGGCAGAAGAGAACAGAAAGTGCCATGTATCTATAAGAAAGGTTATGTATCGCAAACCCTAGGAGCATGACATTATTCTGGAAGAGAGAAGATAATCTGCAGAAAGGCTCGGAGTCTATGTAGAAGGCTTCACGTCGAGGGAATTACTTTGCCCAAAGATCTCCCTGAAAGGAGGACATGACTCACTGGAAACGAGTAGGCCTATACATGATCAAGAAATCCCAGATACTTTCCCCAGTAAGAAGAAATCATTTTGGGGATCCAGAGACGAGTAAGGAAAGGAACAAGTGCAGGAACCCATTGTAAAACGGTATCGTGAAATTTTCTTGTTAATTAATGTGAATGAATGATAAGTAATTCAAGATCTGAGAACTTAAACAGAGATAGAATAGGACTGTAGCATATTATAAACCAGTGAAGGGAAATGAATGTAAATTTAAGAGTGTTAACTAAGGATGTGTGTGTCTATAAGGAGCTAATGCATGTTATCTAGACTTTATTAGAGAGGAATTTGAAGAATTTGTGTGATATAGTTTGGAACAGCACAATTGTCTATCCTATATGAGTCATGTGACTTGACGCTCACATTTGCTGTCAATATTTGCATAATATTTTGTAGTATTGAATTGAATTTTACCCAGTTTCTATGCACTGTATAAATGTTAGTATGTTAAATAAACCTTTTGCTTCTTTTAAATCAGTTGTCTGTATGTACTATCCGATGCACCACTTGTTAAATATACGAACCTAGTTGGGAGAATTAAGTAGTGAATTTATGGTCACGATTGCAAAGTTGTTAAATCATTAAGGTATATCTGAGTATCTTCTTCTTGTTTAAGATTTTTTCTCTTAAACTAATTGTCCTAAGTGGCGCAGCGTTAACAAATAAATGTCTTAGGACCTTAAGAGAAGAACCTCAGAAGTTTTTGCAGTTGGATTTGGCTCAACCCCGAGGCAATTCCTTTGTACTTAGACAGCACCACGTGACAGCATAGGGTGAACATAACATATAGAGCATAATTAACAAAGTAATTAATGAAAAGGGACACAACATGACAAAATTTCATGCCAGCTGGAGGCATCGCCCGGTTAAACGAGGCCTCCGTTGTTTTCACCAGGGAACCAGGGCGAACAGTGAAAAGTTAACTACTGGAACAATTCTGAAAACACACCCTAACTCAACATCACCAGAGTTAAAGATCGGTACTATCAACATAAGAAACCTGAATGCCAACGAAATGGAGCTAGCTGAGAAATTATATAAGTACCAGATCGACATAATAGGGATGACTGAAACAAAAAAGACAAAAACTGGTGAGATCTTACTGAGCAATAAATACAAAATGTTATATTCGGGCAATGAAAATCAAAGAAAAGAAAGAGTAGCCGTGGTATTTAACACTAAATACGAGGCTAATCTTCTTGAATGGCAGTCAGTCTCAAGTAGAGTAATGTGGGCAAATATGAGAATGGAAAACTGGACAATGAGACTTATTTAAGCCTATGGTCCCACAGAAGGTTCTACTAAGGTAGGTGAAGGAATTTTTTGAGACTTTAGAGAAAGCAACTGACACAATGAAAAAGGAAAAGTTGGTCCTTGTTGGGGATCTAAATAGCAGAGTAGGAAATGATTGTGAGACATACAAAAACATTTTGAGAAAATTTGGGGAAAAGAGCAAAGTTAATAATAACGGCAAATATAATTTGGCCTAACCAATTAGAGACCCTTCGACACTTCTGCGCATGTCCCAGAAAGGAGAATCCATTCCGATAATAGGGTAATCAATCCGTCTTCTGGGATGAGTTTGTTTATTATCGCAAGTCAGAAAATTTAGCTTTTCTTTTACGAACAACTATTTTGCTTGTATAACAGTTGGAAAAATATACATAGTATTAACAAAATTAAAAAAAAGGTATAGCATAAAACAAAAATTTAACAAAATTTATTTTTAAGAACGTTTCTATAAAATAAAAATAATTATACAGAAAAGCAGAAATTTTTTTTTAAATGAACTTAGATATTCTAAACTTACAGTTGAGAGAACTAAGACACTTTAATGTCCTAAACCGATTAATTATTTGATTTGTTGTGACTCCTTTAACAAACCCATGCAAAAAAAAAAGATTGGAAAAAAATACCATTATCAAATCCTTTTAATCTTCATAGTCATCTGAATCGGTGTCCGAATCGCCATCACTTTTACTTAAACTAATCGCCAAAGGTTCGCATAATTCTTAGATAATTCCGTCTCTATCCCAATACATATTTTCCAATGAGGTGACACGAGAGCAATATTTTCCACAGTTTTGAAACTGTAATACTTTCAGTCGCTTGTTCTGAAAGCTTTAAAAGTTTCGACATATCAATATCCACAGTTACGTTGTGATGGCGAATGAAACTTTTCACTTCTGCCCAAACATACTTAATAGCATTAATATAGCAATAGCATTAAAACAAATCCGATTTCATGAAGTATTTTCCTTAACGTTTCTCATTTCCAAGGAAAATTAATTTTTTCTTTAAGCACAGGAATCAATTTCGGAACAGTTGGTACCCTTTTCTCGTCCACATAAAATTTGTGAATAGTTCTTCTTATAATGTCTACATCAAAATCATTCAAAGCTACGGTTTCGATGGTTTTCTTTCTCTAGCGCTTTTTTTAGGAGATTTAAATTTTGGCTTACCTTTACCTTTTGAATCCCTGCGAATTCTTTTAACAGTCGACCCGGATACGCCCACAATTGCACTTGCGGGTTTTATGACTTGAGAATGGGGAACAAGGAGACTGCCTTTTAAATATTCTTTTTTGCAGAATGTCAGCACATTATTCAATATTCTTTTGAAAGAGCTACTAAAACGTTTAACAACAGAACTTGTTGACTGTACTGAATCCATCATACAAATTAATAATAAAAAAATAATGCAAAAAAGCGACAACAAAAATCAAGCTACTACTAGTACAGCGACAGACAAGAAAGCGTGATTTCACATTATGGGGACCAGTTTATACATATTTCATTTCTTTCTTCCCTTCAGCATGAATCGACTATTCTTGACGAAACGCCAAGAAGAGACCTACAAACGGTGGGCGAACAATACCTGTGGGATTTCTACTCAGGACATGGACTGGTTATTACTAACACCATGTTCCAACATAAAAATGTGCACAAATTCACATGGAGAGAAGAGGCAAGGAATAAGAAAAGTCTCATTGACTATGTTATTGTTGATAGTGATGTTTTCTGCCTGGTGCAGGACACCAGAGTGTACAGAGGATTTGAAATTGGAAGTGATCACTATTTAGTCTTGAGCAGGATAAAATTGAATTTCATATTGAGAAGAATAACATGTAAGAAAGTTTTAAAGCAAATAAAAGTTGAGCAGCTCTCAGATGCGAATTGTAGACTAAAATACGCAAAGATTATTGAATTAAAAATGAAAGAGTTTGAGAACAGGAATCAAACCTTGGAGATTCAGTTGCAAGCCTTGAAGAAAATCTTGATTGATTCAGCCAGAGAGGCATTTGTGAAGTTGTCTGCAAGGATAGCAAAATTAGAACTCCACGGTCGACACAGGAAATTAATGAGGCAGTGAACGAAAAGAAGAAATCATATCAAAAGTTCCTGGCAAATAAGTCAGCTTTTGCTCTTTGAGAATACAGAGACAAATGTAAGAAAGCGAAACACTGTGTCAAACTAGCTAAACAAGTCATGGATGGACTTTGGCAAGAACATAGAAAATAAATATCAAGAAGGTGGCAAAACGTTCTGGAGGTTGTTGAAGCTCAGAAATGGAGGAAAGCGTGCTATGAAATGAGTTAGAGATGGTAAAATGAAAATGTGAGAAAAAGATATCCTTGAAGTATGGAGTAATTACTTTGAAAAATTGCTAAATGAAACAAGCAGTGATAGCACAGTGGTTAAAAACACTCAACAGGCATACTCTCAGGAATACATATCCATACTTGAAGTAGAAAAAGCCATCAAAGGCTTGAAATGTGGAAAGGCAGCAGGAGTAGATGATATTCAACCAGAAATGCTGAAGTATGGTGGTATAAAAGTCTTACAGTGGCTGCACTGCATAGTTCAGAAGACCTGAACAGAGGAACGAATTCCCAATGATTGGAGTAGAGCTCTCATAATACCCATATATAAAAAGGAAAATAAAAGTGAATGTGTGAATTACAGAGGTATTTCCCTACTTAGTGTTGCTGGTATGATTTATGCAAGTATACTTGAGAAACGGTTGAGAAGAATTGTGGAAGAAAAGCTTGGTGAAGAACAAACTGGATTCATGCCAAATAGAGGCTGTCAGGATCAGTTCTTCACTTTACGACAAATAGTTGAGAAAGCATGGGAATATAACAAAGATCTGTATTTAAGTTTTGTCGATCTGGAAAAAGCATATGACAAGGTACCAAGAGAGAAGCTTTTCAATACTACAGTTACATGGTGTCATTGGGGAATTATATCAAGCAATACTTAGTCTTTTTTTAAGTTGTAAGTCAGCAGTTAGAATTGAAGGAGGTACAGGAAGATGGTTTAATGTTAAATCTGGTGTGAGACAAGGATTTACATTATCCCCTTTGTTATTCATTATCTATATGGATCACATGAAGGAAAGTGGTATTAATTCTGATATCAAAATTGGAGATGTTAATGTCATCTTTTTGCTTTATGCGGAAGATGTTATACTTCTAAAGAAATCCGCTACAAGTCTACAAGATTCCCTGACTAAATTGAATAAGTGTTGTAATAGATATGGTATGAAGGTCAGCAATAAAAAGACAAAGACAATGAAAATAGGCAGAATCGTTGAAAATGTCAACTGTGTTGTGAACAGAGAACCTGTGGAACAAGTAAAACATTTCAGCTACTTAGGCACAATTTTTAGTGAAGATGGTAAATTAAATATCGAAATAGACAACAGAATTAACAAAGCTGGTATGGTAAGAAGCCAATTTAATAAATTCATATGGAATAAGAGAGAAATGAATCTTAACACTAAATTAGCTGTATATACAAGACAGTGTTCACACTAGTTTTTAACTTATTGATCTGAAAGCTTGGTCTGCAGTAAAACACTTGACCAAAGACTAGAGATCGCCGATATGAGAATCCTGAGAAAGATTAGAGGCGTGAACAGATGGCATCAATGGCAATATCATATTAAAAACGAGGATATTAGGAAAGAACTTGACATTGTCAGCATCCAGGAATGCATTAGCAGAGCTGATCTCAGCTGGTATGGTCACTTAAACAGAATGGGTAAGGAAAGATTAGCAGAACAAGTGTTCTCTGCGAGGTTGGCAGGAAAACGACCCAGAGGAGGACCAAGATATAGGTGGATTGATGTGCTACAAAGTGCCTTAGATGATAGAAATATAAGATCTGATAATGTTGGAGTTTTGACAAGTAACAGACTGATTTGGAGGAAAATTGTAGATAGGAAATTAGTACTATTATATCCTGTACATCCCCTTGAGGGTACATGGCAGGAATTTGTTGATGATGATAAAGAAAGATAATAACCTCCCTATCTTTGTCATTGAGTTCAACATCCAAGTAGTCCTCTGAGCTATTTTGCCAAGTCTTATATCTCCTAAAATTCAAATTTCTATTCTCCCCCCCCCCCCCCAGATCCCCAGCTCATCAATTTCCTGTAAACTTGTACCATTAATATGATGTGAAGTATGTAGTCTTTTCATCCCAAAGTGTATTGACTACCATTGTCCTTTGCCCACACTGCCAATTTATTTAAATCATTTTGTAAGGCAAGGCTGTCCAAAGCATTGCTCGTGGGCCAGATGCGGCCTACGGTGCAATTTTATGTGACCTGCCCATGGGTTTTGATTTTCACGTGGGAAAAAATAAAATAACAATTTGAATCGAATGCACATTAGATATTTTAATTCTATCACAAATCGATAATCTAGATTTTGATAATTTTATTTAGTATTTTTACATCACTATATACCCACATGTTTTTCAAATATTAGATGTGTCAAAGAAGCGTTCTTACATTGTTTTGTTCCAACACGCATACTCCAAGCTCTCACAGGGGATGTGAGCACGCAATTAGTGTTGTTCATTTTTTCAGCTATCTCGGTTGTGCCACTGCTGCTCACCAAATTACTAGATACTCATTGTGTGTGGTACTTGGATAAGTATTTTTTTTAATGCAGTCCTCAGATTAACTGAAGTTGGACAGCCCTGCTGTAAGGTATTTACATCACCTTTATCAACTATTGTCCTCTTCAGTCTTCGACAAACAACTGATTACTTCTCCTTCAAATCTTCTGCTATATCATTGATGTACAAGTTAAATAGCACTGGTCCTAGTCCAGAGCCCTGGGACACTCTGCTAGTCACTCTCATTCACCTTGATTCCACTCCACCATACACCACCCTCAGATATTTATCTATCAGCCACCCCAACCCCACTCCTCTATCCATGCCACCAGCTTAATATCCATTCCCATTTGCTCCAACTGATGTGATATTCTGTCAGATGCTTTTGCAAACTGTAGTAGTATCATGGTGTAGCCATTTCTTTTATCCAGTTCCACTGTCACCTTATAAAATATGAATAAATTACCGAGGTAGAACCTACCTTTAACAAAGCCATGCTGCCCTCTGTAGAGCATCATATTCCTATTTGCTCATTTTTGAATTTTACTTTTGATCAACTTTTCCTATACTTTAACCATCACTCCAGAGATACTAATTAGTCTGTAATTTTCTACTTCTGTCTTAGAGCCACTTTTACGTAATGAAACTATCTTACCCTCTTTCCTCTCCCTTCATACCTTGCCAGAGCTGCGACTTAGATTAATAACTTCATCAGAGGTAGTGCACTTGCACGTTCTCGTAGCACATGAGCTGACATACTGCCCAGCCCACTGCTGTATTCGCATTGATGTTTTTCAATATACTGAGTACCTCCAGTTCATCTACTTAAATTTTCACATAAGTAACTGCAATGTTACCACCTGGGTAATAAATACCCTTGCAAAGTGATCACTCAGTAATTGAACTCTTTCTTCTGCATCTGTCACTTTCCTACCATCAGCACTGAGTAAAGTAATCTTTCCATAATCTTCTTTCTCTTGCTTGCTGCTTAGCAAACAATTACTTTTGGATTCACTTTGGCCTGCTTAGCTAATTTTCTCTCAAAATCTGATTTAGCCTTCTTTACTATAGCAGTTACCTTTCTTGCTTGCACTTTATATTGCTCATGAGCATGATGATCACCTTTTTGTTAATATTCCTTTCACAATGTTTTTTTTTTTTTTTTTTTTTCACCTCCTGCTTTATTTTGCTAATCATCTACTTAATCCCAAAATTGCTCAAACAATCCTTGAACTGCTTCCTGTGCACTAATGACATTCATTCCGTGTTTTCTTATGCCCTGGCAGTACTAAGTTGCCTCCTGAGTTTGTCTTAATTGCCAGCTTTGTATTAAGAGTTAAATCCTCTTAATAAAAGGTTTAAACCCTTTCTTGACTGAAATTTCCACATGTTGAGCAACTTCCCAGGACAAGACTGCATGATCAATTTCTCCAATTGGAGGTAAGGATTGCTACTGTAGTTATAGATAGATAGATCTTCTGATGCTATTACCAGATCCAACCCTGGTCCTTCCATCATGTGCTGTTTCAGGTAATTATTCCTTAGTAACTATATAAATTCCATTTACATTTTGTCATATGCCCTTTCCTCCTTCCGATTTATATGCGCATAGTTGAAGTGTCCCATTGGTAATTGCTTAAACAAATAGCATAAACACATCACGACCATTGCATCCTCAGCTTCAAAAAAAAAACTAGGATTTCTCTTTCTCTCCAGATGTTACTTCACCTCTGAACAGCTGCTAGCATTATACAAATCACAAATCTGCCCAGCTACTGAATACTGCTCCCACATATGGGGTGGGCCCCCTAAAAGTTCTTTCAAAATGCTTAACTCAATACATAGGAGAGCAATTAGACTTATTAATGGTCCATCTCTTACAACTCTCTCTCCCCTCCCCACTTTTGATGTTTGGTTTCTGCATGTATATTCTACAAATATTTCCATGGGAAATGCTCATCTGAAATAACATCAATAATTCCTCCGCTCAGTACTAAGCTCATTGGAACATGTGCATCTGCTGCTCAACATCCCCTTAACGGTACACCTAGAAACAAACAGAACAAGTTTCTTTTCCTCCTCCTTCATCCCTGCAGCTGCTGCACTGTGGAACAGTCTTCCCCTGCTGTTTTTCCCAAGGAATACAATTTACAGTCATTTAGATCAAATGTAAACAAGTTCCTCCTTTCCCAACTCACTCCCAATACATGCCTAATGTACTATAGGTTGATCAACCAACCTCTTGTGTATAGGCACAACATATTAAAAAAAAAAAAAATGCTTGGTCTGTCCTTGTGCTAATCTCGTGATGCATGTCGTCCACATCTTCTTCTGAATCCCCAGGTCTGTATCAGCAACCAACAATATATTTTGTCTTATTGACCTCTATCTCACATCAAATAGCCTCAAATGAACCATTTCCCTCAGATCTTTCTTAACTTGTATTTTTGTTGAAGTTCTTCACCTATCAATAATAATATTTCTCCTCCTGCCCTATTTCCTCTATCCAATCTAATCCTGTGGCCTTCTCTTTTAAGAGGGGCTGCAGCTGATGAACAGTTTTGCATTTTTTATTATATTTCTATATCTTGAGTTAATTAGTATGTAATCAATCTGATTTCTCATTTCTTCACCTCTCTGTCCAGGTGCTTTCCAAGTATACAGTCTTCTCTCATGTTGTTGAAACCAGGTGTGAGTCATCAGTTTGTGTCTTCTACTAAACTCCACCAGTCTGTCTCCCCTTTCATTTCTTTCTCCCAATGCCCAAGGGCCCACCAGACCATCCTCTCTTTCTTTCCCCATTTTCAAATGTAAGCATTCCACTATTTGTTGATAAATCTCTTCGACTTCTTCCTCTATATGATCTGCTGGAGGCAAGTATACTTGAATTATAAAGATATTTCTAGGTTTGGCCTTTATTTTAAGAGCAATCACTCTTTCAGATCTCTACCAGTATCCCTCCACCATATCAGCTATCCTTTATCCAATATTATTCCAACATCCCTTTGATGTTGAGCCATCTGGGTACGATAGGAGTGGGAATAGTGTTGGGCAGAAGCTACAATCGATTGCTTTGGTGAGAGAGACCAGAAGGCTTGGCTGCTGTTTGGACAGGCTGCTAATTTCCTGTTTTTTGCACTTTTGAACTGTTTTGGAAGCATTTATTTTGAGAGCTTAAGTATAAGCTCTAAAGGAGGATGGGGTTCTTGATTTGAGGCAGCTGTGGTATGTTTGGTTTTTCATTTGAACAGCCTTAGTGCATCTTTTGGAAAACCAGGGTTTAGTTAAGGAATGGCAGCTCAGAGTACTGTGGGGAATGTATGTTTCCATGCCAGTGAGGAATACTTTGGTTATAAGTTCAGTGCATGTGTTTGGGTTGGAAGGTCAGATGCAATATTCCAACCATGGGAATGAGGCATAGAAGTTGCAGAGGCTGTCCCACTTGGCACTGGTAAAATGCCAAACTACTCTTGTATGGGAGTGGCTATGTATGCGTTGTTGCATAGAGGAGGAGGAGATGAGCACGAGGTTATAGTCAGAATTACCTAGAGGCCCCTCTACATTCACTGTGTATTTGGAAGGGTCATTGGTCAAGAAGAGATCTAGGGTATTTGGAGAGTGGTTCTGGTTATCAGGTATTCTGGTTGGCATCTGAACAAGTTTTATAAGGTCTTAGTGATGGCAAATGTTTCAGCATCTCTGCCTGAAAGATCTGTAAGCTGGAGGAGGAATGCCAGTTGGTCTTCTGAACATTAAAATCTCCTAGGAGGATGATTTTGCTGTTGGGAAAGTGGGACTGCAGAAAGTCAGTTTTTCACTTCAGAAAGTCAGAGGAAATTAAAGACCTCAGAGTGGTTGGTTGCATTAAGGGAGCAATAGAGACAGCATATGAATTTGACTGAGTTGGGAGGGGATATTTTCATCCAAAGAAGGTCAAAGTTGGGCAATTCTAGGTTGGGTGCTCTCTGGCAAGCTATGTTGGAGCAGATGTATCCACAGATGCCACCCTTGGGTCAAAAGGAGTTAAAGAGTGTGTAGTTTGGAAGGTTGAGATGAGTAGTGCTCAGAAGAGGTGAGTTTCAGTTTCTGCCTGAAAGAGTATGTGGGGTTTGGTCAGTTGAAGGTGGTAGTGGACATATTAAGGTTGGAATTTAATCCACTTCACTAACATCTGTGGCCGTTTATGGTTTTGTGAGTGATATGTTTGACCTCAAGGGTGTTGCACATAATGTGAGAGTAGCTGTGGGCTCAAGGGGATGTTGGCCATTCAGATTTGATACCTAGGAAATTGCACCAGCTCTTCGCAATCATTCCTACACTTATACTTGCCTATCCCAGAGGTGGCTATTTCTGCATAGTTGTTCCTGTACTCACTCATTTGGGGTGGCTAGACACGTGCTTGATTTCTCTCCCCTCCCCTTCTGACATGTCTAGTTTCCCCGATTTTGCATTTCCAAGCTCTTCCTGAACAACACTTTCTCCAAGCGTCTAACTCCAGAACCATTTAAATGCAGTCAATCAGGCATGTACAAGTAACCCTCGTATAACTCAGATGTTAGGTTCCCATAGAAATGGGGCATTATATAAATCGTGTTATGCGAGACTCAGATCACATAGAAAAAGTAGGATTAGGTTCCAATTTTTTTTTTTTTTTTTTTTTTTTTTTTTTTTTTTTTTTTTTTTTTTTTTTTTTTTTGAAGATTATATAAACAAAGACATATCCAACAAAAATATATTTTTATTTAATTCAAGTAATTCATGTAAGTTAAGAAAACATATAAACTATGAAACAAATACATAGTAAAAAATTATAAATTGTACGTAAACTTCATTGCACTTAATACATAATGTTTTAGGCAAAATAAAATAAAGTGTATATTTTAATTGTCGTCACTCTCTTCAGAACTAACATTTCGTAGATGTTCTTTATTTACGAGTTATCAAGTGATGACGTCAGATGTCGTCATCACTTGATATCTCTTGGACATCATTTGTGTAATTCTCATTGCATACTTCGGATGGTTTAATTATCAAGAAGTCAGTAATATGCAGATAGATGTTGTAAAAACTTCAGGTAATTCTATTGTTTTATAGATGTCCTGAATGGATTCCACTAAATAGTTATTATTGGCAGTCAAAGCTTTCAGCACTCAGGCGGGATATTATCGCACCCAGGGGATTTGTTAATAGGAAGATTCTTAATTGCATGTTCTATCTCCTTTCTTTTCAGTAGATTGGTATCTGCTGTTACGTTTAACTTAAGGTGTCATGAATCATCTATCATGTTACCATTATCATCAACATAGAGATCTCATAAGTACTCCACCCATCTTCCGTTTATCTTTTCCTTATCAAGGATTATGTTTCCATCTTTGTCCTTGATGTTATTAGACTGTGTACATTTTTTTCCCCATTAAGTTCTTTCACTTTCAGGAATGCTTCTCTGGTTTTGTTCCTATTTTGTAATTCTTCTATCTCAGTGCACTCCCTATTTATCCAGTTTTCTTTCAAATCTCCTGCATAACTGTTTGATTCTTTTATCCAATGTTTTATATCTTAATCTTACTTCTTCATTTGCATCTCTTTTCAATGTTCTTCTTTCATCAATAAGACTGATTACTTCTTGTGTTATCCACGGTTTTTTTCTTTCTGAAATGTTTCAGAACTGCACAAACAGCAGTTCTGAAACATTTTCATTAAATTTTGATTTTACTACTGGATTTTATACCATTTGCAGATTTCATTTCAGCCTTGACTTCTTTTAATTTTTATTGTTTTCAGGCAAATATTCATCTTCATTAAGACCAGTCCATGATCAGATCCATAGTCAGCACTTGGCATCACCTTTGAGCTCTATATTCTATTGAAGTAACATTTACTGACCACAATATAGTCTAATTGATTATTGTATCTTCCATCTGGACTTTCCATGTGTATCTTGCTGTTGGTTTTTTGTCAAAATAAGTGTTAGTTATGATAAAGACTGTGCTTGTTACAGAAAATCGTTTTTTTCCTCTCTCATTCCGAATTCCAAGTCCAAATGGACCCACATGTGTAGATGTTCTCTCTGATCCAACTTTTGCATTCTAGTCACCCATAGCACAAATATCTATCTTTCTTGCCTCCAATTTCCTTTATACACCATTCTATTTCATCATACATGTTATCTATTTCTGCTTAATTCTGTTCTGTAGGAGCATATATTTGAATGATCAGCATATCTCTAGGTTTAGACTTCATTAGAATTGGCATTACTCTATCTGATTTTTTGATGACATGGATAATGTTCTTATTAGTTTTCTTCTCTACAATGAATGCTACACCTCTCTTTGATATTTTGCCACCTGATGTATATACTTTATATATCTTGCCATTTGGAAGTTTCGACTGAAAATCTGATGATCCTTTCCAAAAGGTTTTACTTATTCTTAGTATACTAATAGTCAATCTCTCCATCTCTCTCTCTCTCATCACATTAGCCAATTTCCCACATTTATTCAATCCTCTTACATTCCAAGTAACAATATTCAAGCAATTTCTGCATTGAGTTTCTTTATAGCAGTCACGGACTGACGATACTGCAGGGCCTGCTACATCACCCTGACGGTACCGTTCTGAGCATATCGAGACCACCTGGGCTTATTTCTTTTCTGTTTAGACAGGATATTTTACATAGCTTCAAGCTTACCAAAACAATTAACCATTTCATTTTATCTAATTCTGCAATTTGACAAGCTCCTCTCCTTCCCTCCTCAAACTAGAACCCTCAGTTGATCAAGAAATACATACGACAAATTTCTGCTTTCCCCTTAACCGTTTCTGCCCTAGTGATTCCAATTGGAATCACTAGGGCAGAAATTCCTAGTGATTCCAATTGGAATCACTAACTGTCTTGGCTTTTGTAGCCCATATTACATGGCGAATGATTCCAATTGGTATCGTACGTCGTAGTTCCATTTCTTTAATATAACAGGTATGTATTATACGTATAAATCTTGCCAATATCGGTTGTTATGACTTAGTAAAATAATATGCATATATTGGATTATAGAGTAAGCTCAGAAGATGAATATGTGATATCAGAATATAATGATTCCATATGGAATCAGTCGGTCAGAATTCCTATCCTGAAATGTATTTTTCATCAAAATACTTGATACTCTTGCTTTTTTTAGACCTAAAGACAAAATAAATAGAAAGAAATTTTTTTTTTCACTTGTAAAAAAAAATTCAGGTCAGAAAGGGTTAACCACAGCACTGCTGAGCTATAGGTTTTCTAACCCCTGAAAAATTATAGCTAATTTAAGGGCTCTAACAATGAGGGAAGGGCCATGGAGCACTCTAGCACCCCAGACCCCGTCCTCTTCAGGAGAAGTATAAGTATGGCCCTGCATGTGTAAGAGCGATATAAGAAAATACATTTCATTACATTCCACCCAGTTTGTAACATATAATTTTGAGAGATTTTTTTTACCCTCTCTGTTCCCAAGAATCATTTGCATAAGTGCTTACTGCAGTCTGTGAAAAGCATTTAGAATTTTTATTTCATTAAGAAAAAACGTTAAACAAATGTATAACAAATTCCAACTTCTTGTCAACATTCAACACTAAGGATAGCTCCAACATAGTTAATTTCGTTATTAAAATGTTTTTACCTCTGTTTTTCACCTCTTATTTCCCAACATTAATGCCATCCATTGATTTTTAACTATAAGATTTCAATTACTTCCTATCAAGTATTTTAGCCCTTATGGACTGATGACATGCAATAAATTGGCTTTCCCAAGCATTAAACTCTACCTCGTCATGTTATGTTATGGTTCATTTTCCCAAATGGAGTTATGCCAAGATAAGTGCTGCTACCTTATAGCATATCTTTCTAGTTCGAGGAAATGTCAACTAGGCCTCTGAATACTACTTTGAATACTACTCTGAATACTACTTTTCACCAGATGATGAACTGAATGTTCATCATCTGGTGAAACCCCCCCCCCTTTTTTTTTTTACAGGAGGCATGAAGTAGCTATTACCATATTTCTTCTGTAGAGTAGGGTGCCAGTTTTCATATCCACCCTTTATTCATGCTAGTCTTGCTGAGCAAACTCTTCATATCATAATTAATTAGAGTGCTGACACCTTCTCCATTCAGGGGTAAACAGTAAAATAGTTTCCCCAGCTTAGCTACTAAATAGCACACAGGAATATAGCTGATGGTAATGCTTATTGAGGCTTCCTGATCAGCTGATGACCATCCCTGCTGCTGAATGTTCTGCAAGGATGGAGGGAGTCCAAGTATAATAGCATGTGAGGGGAACTGCTGAGGTTATGCTAAGAGTCTAGGCACTTCTTGTATGGGAGGTTGTCTTCAAGTCCTACACCAGTGCTGCATGTCACTACTCTATTTGCAATATATATTTGTTATATATAGAGCAGTGTATATGGTATATAGAGTAGTGCTCTATATACATAGTATATAGAGCACTATATATTTGCTATATATTTTCCCAATATTTCACTACCATAAAAATTAGCAAAACAAATTAGACACAGAAGAACTCCATAATTTGTTAATATATCCCACAAAATCCAAAAAATATGCACATTAAAAACTAACAAAAACGAAAAAGCAAAATAAACACTTTCAGATCAACTTTACCAACCTCCAGGATCTCAATACTAATATCAATTTTTAATACTGAAATAATAATAATATTATTTCGATAATATATCAGTTTAGATGCACTTATAGGCATCCAAACCCAATCTGTTATTTATTGCTGATCCCCAAGTTGTATCCTCTAAAACTACAGCCCATCTTTGCTTTTCCACATACATCCTGCATGTGCCTTCTCTAAAAAGGACAACACTTACATTTGCTTTGGTCAGGTCTGTTTCCCATGCCAAATACTATCAGAACTGGAATTCACTTTATATGAACTGCTTTACTTCAAGAACTTTCTCCAATCCTTGTATCATTATTTTACCTTCATTTGCTATCTTTAATATCCTCCTAACTCTGACTATATTCAACTTTTTGATTACAGTCTAATAACTCAAACAATAAGATAATTTTCCTTGGAGATTTCAATATCTTATAATTCACAAATGTTAGCTGTCTGTAGTGATCTAAAACAAATTGTCCACCAACCACCAGATAACCCCTTACATGCTCCTAATATTCCAGAACTTTTGTTAACCAGTTCTCTCTCTCTAAATATGGACCATAACCTGTCCATGCTTTTTTTCAGAGACTGTTCTTTCTCCCAGCCAATCTAAGTCGCATATCCTATGGCAGCGTTACTCAACCTTTCTAAGGCCAAGGACTAGTAAAATGCTGACAACAATTCTATGGACCACTAAGTTACAGAGGCATAGCCAGGGGAGCGATCTGCCCCAGGCGGCACTTTTTTGGCATTTAAGAAATCTTGCCTTACTGTCTATAAAACAGCAACTGAGTGATGAAATAGGCTTCGACAATGTCATCGACGATTTTGCGAACAGAAAAGCAATAAAAATAACATTTTAGAATGTTAGAATTTTAAAATTTTAGAATTAAAGTTTTAGTTCAAAAACAAACACAGTGTTTTTAATTTATTTCCCTATCTGTTGTTTTGACTTTTGATAATTTTTTTAAAAACCAATTAGAATTACCAACATTTCGGGAAAAACTGTGCCATTTATAACATAATAAATCTAAAAGCATGTTTTGAATACATCACATGGAAACATAATTAAATTGGAAGTAAAAGATTAAAAGTCTATCATCATTGAACAAAGAAGAAAATTAATTTTTATTAAACAAATAAATAATATGATCTAATTATGTTACTATTTACTTTTAATGAGATGGTTGAGCTTCTCGGCCATTGCAGAGTTGCTGGATATCTGGCTCAGTATTGGTCAAATTCAGTTGAAGATCGGCACACACACACACACACGAAGACGATTTCTGTATTTTGTTTTTATTTGAAGGAGCGATGAAAATCCTTTCTCACAAAGAGAGGTTGTAAAGAACTACATGACGATTTTCAATGCTTCTTCAGATAATTCGGGAAATTCACTTCTCACTGAAGGCAAGATCCAAAATCAAGCTAAACCAAGATCACGGAATTGCATTTTAAGTCCACTGTCACTTCAAAGCTCAATTAACTGTTCTTTTTTCAATAACGAAAGGTCGTTCTTGTGACTGCAAGCCTGAAATGGATTGCGAACTCACAGAAATTTCTTATAAAAGTTATTCGGAAAATATGTTCCAAAATTCCGTTTCAGATTTTTGAGGTGGTCACAAATCCTTTCCAGAAACTCAGAAATGAACAAAAATATAATTTTCCACTAAAAACGATTCCGATGTTGGAAAAGGTGCAAATTGTCCATCTTTTACATAATTAATCCATAAAACCAGTTCTTTCTTGAATGCCTTTATTTTGTCAAATTTCGAAAAAATGTCTGAAAGATAGGATAGTGTTGATAACCATGCTTCGTCAACAAGGAGTGATGCAAAATCAGAATTACGTTCATTTACAAATAATAAAACTTCATGCCTTAATCGAAATAACTTTGTTAGTACTTTGCCCCTGGAAAGCTAGCGAATTTCAGAATGAAGCAAAAGTTGTATATATTCACTGCCCATTTCACCGCACACTACTGAAAATAACCTGTCATTTAATGGTCGAGCTTTAACAAGATTAACTAGCTTTATAGTGTTATATAGCACAGTTTTAAATTCTGGTGGCATTCCTTTGAAGGTTAATGCTTCCCTATGTATGAAACCATGTACCCAATTCATATCCGGACTACTTCCTTGAGCATAGAAACAACCCCACTATGCCTGCCTGTAAGGGTGCGAGCTCCATCCGAACAGAAGCCTATACATTTTTCCCACTGGATCCCTTTGTGTATTATGTAATTATTGAGCATGTGAAATATTTCTTCTAAAGTTGTTTGGGATGGCAAAGTTCTACAAAACAGAATATCATCATGAATGTTGTTATCATGCACATATCTTACATAGCATATTAACTGCACATCACTTGTAACATCAGTAGTCTCGTCTATTTGTAACGCATAATAAGGGCTCTTTTTAACTCTTTCATTTAACTGAGATTCTATGCCACCTGCCATATCATTAATTCTGTGAATGACAGCATCATTTGAAAGAGGAATCAAATCAACATCTTTTAGTAATTTGTTGCCAAACATCATTTTTACCACATCTTTTATAGCTGGAAGTAGCAAATTTTCCCTGATAGAATGAGGTTTCCCTGTTTTCGTTATGCGCAAACTTATGAGATAGGATGCTTCCAGTGCTTTGCTATTAATGGAACCCATATCTTTCCCCATGATTTAATGTCCCTAAGTGTCACTGAAAAAATTCAATTGGCTTATTTTTCGCATGACAATGTTTAGTTTCTAAATGTCAGAGTTTCGCAGGTTTCATGCACTCGTTCGACAACACTTCATAACACAAAACACATTGAGTTTTCTGTTCACTTTCATCTCCACACCAAGTAAACCCGAATTCCAAATATAAATTTGGAATTCGGGTTTAAAAAAAAAAATAAAATAAAATAAAGATTGGAATCCTGCCAAATGCTTTTGCAGCATTTGGCAGGATTCCAATAAGCATCATCAATAAGTCGTATAAAGGAAATAGTTACTCAGTAATACTGCTGGACTTTTTATTATTATTATTATTATTCGTGACACCTCCAAGGAGTCCGAAGACTCATCGTGGGAGGACACCTATTGTACAACTCTCCGTTTCCACCACTACACCAAACCTCTACTACCAATCAACAACATCAGCGCCATCTACTGGCCACCACCACCATAGCTAGTTTTTTTTTTTTTTTTTTTTTGTCTGTAAATTGTGGGTTATGAAGAGCCGATTTGTCTGTGTGCAGGAGAAAAAACCCTGCTACCTCCGTATGAGATCGGCTAACTCACCTTCAATTGAAAAAAGTCCATATAAAGATTCTTCCCGTCATGACGAAAATCGAACTTAGGCCTTTTCCAATCAAAGGGCACAACGTACCGCCGTTCTTCCAATTGTGCTGTGGAGGGGCTTTGGAGAAGCATTTGACAAGATTCCACATGGAACTATGTCACTTTATTTTAAAAAGTACACAAATTACTAAGGTGTGATATACCCCTTAACAAAACTATGTTGTTCCCTATAAAGTGTCACATTCCTGAATTCTGTCTTTTACCAACTTCTCTAGTACCTTAACCACCACCGCTCATTCTGAGCTGCTGATTGGCCTATAATTTGCTACTTCTGTCTTAGAATCTTGGAACCTCCTTTATGCAGCTGAATTCTTTTGTCCTCTTTCCATTCTGTTGGCACCTTCCCAAAATTGAGACTCAAATTAAACAGAATGACTATTCTGTTTAATTTGAGTCTGCCAATTTCCTTGCACATTCTCATAATACACAGACTTATATGCAGTCTAATAATGGTATTAGATGGCATATTGGCTATGTTCACATTAAGTTTCAGCAATATTGCAAACATATTCAATTCATTTACCTCTATTCTCCCATCAGTCAGTGTCACACTGGGCTTCAAATATCTCCACCTTGATAGTATATACTTGCAAAATAATTCATCTATTTCATTTGCTTTTGTTATCTCCCTACCATTAGAACTCTTTAAAAGTCCTCCTTCCATAGTTTTCTTTTTTCTTGCCACATAGCTTAAGAGCTCTTCAAAATTTCTTGTGGTCTCATCAGCTAGCTTCCTCTCAGAACTAGCTTTGGCTTCCTTACTGTACAGATCACCCTTCTAACCTGTGCCTGTGCTGCCCATGGGCTTATTGATCATGTTTTTCTTTCACATTCCCTTCAACTTTTCTGCAACTCCTGCTTAATTGTGCTATTCATCTAACTCCTACCTAATATATCCTCCTGACTCTGGGCATGCAGTCTAACATTGCTTTTTTTCAAGCAGCTCTTGATAATCTTCCATCTTCTGCCCACATCTTTTCCTTCAAATTCTTATGCTATGGCTCTGCTCAAAACCACTCTATAGTTTTTCTTAACCACTTTATAATTTCATATATATCCCTTCTTAACAAAAAATTCTGCATGTCTGGCAATCTTCCAATTCCAGACCACATAATCACTTTCTCCAAGCAGAGGCAATGTGGCTATATTGGTCACTGCCAATAAGTTCTCTGATCGGAGTCAGCCTCTCTTGTCCCTTCCATGACATGTTGTCTTGCATAGTTATCTCTTAGCAGCTATATAAATTACATTTTTTTCCATACCTGTGACTATTCTTCTTTCTTATCTATGACCCCATAGTTGATGTATCCCCATAATAATAATTATTAGACCTGCAATCATTGCACTAATTTGCCGATACATACATACAATCTATTTCTCCCTTGTATCCCCCCCACCACAACCACTTGGCTTCTAGTAGCAAGCAACTATATATTTCATTGCTAGATTCTGTCTCATTTTAGATCACCTCGGATGAAGTATATATTTTTTTGTGTTGTAGTTGATCTTTTTTGGCTTGAATTCATTTGCTGTGATTAGCAAAACCACCTCCTCCTCCTATTCTGCAATGTCTGTTCTTTCTGAAAATATTATACCCTTTGCATTCTATCCATTCGGTTGCATCCTTTGTCAACCAAGTCTCATTAAGGCCTGTAACTTTCAGCTAAGTTTAACTAACCAATGCCAAAAGCTCTTCTCCCTTATTCTGAATACTTGAATTAGTGACAAAGACTGCAAAATCCACTTCATCCCATAACCTCCCTTACACGTTGTATTGATCATTCCACTAATATTTAAAAACCTGGGGAGCTACATGTATAGTTAGCATGTACTCACTCTCCGACATACTTTCATCTAGGTTCCTTGGACTCAAACTCGCCTTCATCATGTCCTATAAATATTCTAGTTTCCAAGACTTTGCATTTCTGAATTTTCACTGAATGACACTTCTCAAGGCACCTAACTCCAAACATAACCTCATCACTGATTCATCTGCAATCATATCTCTTCATCTCGGCTCTTCTATCATACCAAAGCAGCATGCATAAAAATGTTTACTTTCTTAATCTTCTTATTGCTGGTACCAACAACTATTTTATCTTCTTGAATATCACACTTGTCACTTGCTAGATCATTAGTAACAAAATTGGAAACAGCTGGATTCTGATTTTGAGATTATCTCAATAAGCAAATCATCACTCCTAGGGGATTTTCCATTCTTCATCTTCCTCAATGCTTCTTCAACCTCTGCCAGACTTATTTCCACATTATGACTCTCTCTCATCACTATTCATTTCAGTTCATATTGCTTTCATCTTTGTTTAACAGATCTCTAACATAAGTTGCTACATCGCAAGAGAGACACAAACTATCCACACAATCTATCATACCTCTCATTGAACCCATTAGACAAAGTATCAGGTTTGATATCAGGTTTAATACCATTTTCCTTCATGTGATCCATATAGATTATGAGTAACAGAGAGGATAATGTACATCCTTGTCTGACACCAGATTTAACATTAAACCATCTTCCCTACTTCCTTCAGTTTTAACTGCTGACTTACAACTCAAATAAAGACTAACTATTACTTGATATAATGCCCCATTAACACCATACAAATGTAGCATTTTGAATAGCTTAGCTTTTCTTTTTGCACCTTATTATATGCGTTTTCCAGATCTATAAAACTTAAATACAGATTTCTGTTATATTCCCATGATTTCTCAACTATTTGTTATAAAGTGAAAATCTAATCCTGACAGCCTCTATTTGTCCTGAATCCAGGTTGTTCTTCATTAAGCTTCCCTTCCACAATCCTTCTGAATTGTTTCTAAAGTATACTTTCATAAATCTTACCAGGAACACTCAGTAGGGAAATATCTCTGTAATTCTCACATTCAGTTTTATTTCCCTTTTTATATATGGGTACTATGAGAACTCTACTGAAATCATCTGGAATTCATCGCTTTGTCTAGACTTTCTGAACTATGCAGTTCAGCCACTGTAAGACTTTTATACCTCTATGCTTCAGCATTTCTGGTCGAATATCATCTACTCCAGCTGCTTTTCCACATTTCATGCATTTGATGGCTTTTTAAGTCTTCCTATGACTTGTTTAGCTAATTTTACACAGTGTTTAGCTTTTTTTTACATTTGTCTCTGTATTCTCTAAGAGCACAAACTGACTTATTTTCCTGGAACTTTTGATGAGCTTTCTTTTTTTTCCTTCACTGCCTCTTTAACTTCCTGTGTCCACCATGGAGTTCTAATTTTTCTCTCCTTGCAGACAACCTCATCACATATGTCTCTGGCTGAATCAGTCAATATTTTCTTTAGGGCTTGCCATGGAATATCCAAGGTTTGGTTCCTGCTATCAAACTCTTTCATTTTTTCTTGAATAATGTTTGTGTATTTTAGACTACAGTTCACATCTGAGAGCTGCTTAACTTTTATTCATTTTAAAACTTTCTTAAATGATATTCTTTTCAATATGAAAGTCAATTTTATCCTGCTGAAGACTAAATGGTGATCACTTCCAATTTCAATCCTCTGTATACTCTAGTGTTCTGCACCAGTGAGAAAACATCACTATCAACAATAACATAGTCAATGAGACTTTTCTTATTCCTTGCATCTTCTCTCCGTGTCAATTTGTGCGCATTTTTATGTTGGAACATTGTGTTAGTAATAATTAGTCCGTGACCTGAGCAGAAGTCCAACAGGTATTTGCCATTATTATTAACTTTGCTCTTTTCTCCAAATTTTCCCAAAACATTTTTGTATGTCTGACAATCATTTCCTACTCTGCTATTTAATCCCCAACAAGGACCAACTTTTCCTTTTTCATTGTGTCAGATGTTTTCTCTAAAGCATCAAAAAATTCCTCTTCTACCTTAGTAGAACCTTCTGTGGGATCATAGGCACAGAAGGTATTGTTTGCCATTCAAGAAGAGTAGCCTCATATTTAGTGTTGAATATCATGTTGATGACTTAATGATTGTATACAACACTCAGAAAGGATTAAAACAGAATTTAATACTTCCTATATTTCATCTCAGTCACTGAGACATCTTCAGGGATTACGAAAAAACTAATGTAACATATACAAAAACACAAATACCACACAATACTAAGCCCAACCACAAGGGTGACTCTAAAGTCCTACCTAGGTAGAGCTCCCTCTAAGGGCAGTTGTAGATGGCCTGGAATGTAAGGTGAGATCTCTGATGATAAGTGTTTCCCAAATCTTAGGAAGCTTAAAGAACCATATTTATTAAGATTTGGTTGATTTCTGAGAGCTGCTGCTGATGATTCTAAAAATAGTCTCTTTTTTGAATTTGCTGTGGTGGAGCATGGTGTTTTTTTTTTTCATGAGATCCTGTGGGTTGTATCCAAGACATGGTCAGCAAAGCCTGACTGACCATAGTCGTGGTTGCAGATGTATGACTTGTGTTCCTGCAGGCAGATGGTTGCTGATCTTACTGCCTGTCCAAAGTATGCCAGCTTACAGGAACAGGGTACTTTATCAACACCAGTCACTGAGAGAGAGAGGAGGGAGCTGATCCTTTGTAGAACAGATAAGGGTAGCAAGTTTGCAGCGGGGCTTAAATGCTGTGTGTAGGTTGCACTTTTTTAAAATCTTGGCTATTTTTTCTGATGTGCCACGGATGTAGGGTATGGTGATGGCATTTCTAAACTCTTTCTGAAGAGAAGACCTGGGAATGGGGGAGGAAGTGATTTTTTTTTAATACTGTGATAGCTGTAGCCATTGGAGAGGAAAGTGTTATGTATGTGGTCAGGCTCAGTTGTAAGGGCGGTTCCACTGGAACAAAGATTGTGGGCTCTCTTGTTTAGTTTTAATAATGCCATATTGTTGCCTTATCTGTTCTAAAAAAAGATCAGCTCCCTCCTCTCTCAGTGCCTGGAGTTTATAAAGTACCCTGTTCCTGTAAGCTGGCATACTTTGGACAGATAGGCAGATCTGCAACCACGACTATGGTCAGTCAGGCCTTGCTGACCATGTCTTGGATACAACCCAGAGGATCATATGGGAAAAAAAACACCATGCTCCACCCAGCAAATTCAAAAAAGAAACTATTTTTAGAATCAGCAGCAGCTCTCAGAAATCAACCAAATCTTAATAAATATGGTTCTTTAAGCTTCCTAAGATTTGGGAAACACTTATCATCAGAGATCCCACCTTACATTCCAGGCCATCTACAACTGCCCTTAGAGGGAGCTCTACCTAGATAGGACTTTAGAGTCACCCTTGTGGTTGGGCTTAGTATTGTGTGGTATTTGTGCTTTTGTATATGTTACATTAGTTTTTTTGTAATCCCTGAAGATGTCTCAGTGACTGTGACAAAATATAGGAAGTATTAAATTCTGTTTTAATCCTTTCTGAGTGCTGTATACAATCCATTAAGCCTCCAACATGTTATAATTATTTATAACACTGTTGTAAAGTCCATAATGATGTCCTCACAGCATTTAAGCCTCTACACATGAGTTAGTATTGAATACTATGGCTACTCCTTCCTGCTAATTACTAAAATTATTGTGGTTGTTGCTTGTTTTTTGAGTTACGAAGATTAGTCATTAATTTTCCAGCCTGGTTGGCCGAGTGGTTAGTGTATCCGCTCTTCAGCCAAAAGGCTGCGGGTTCAAATCCACCGTGGGCATGGATGTTTGTGATTGTCTGTGAAAGCACTAGTGGTGGGTCGACAGTAGATGGCGTTGGTGTTAGATGATGAAGGTTGGTTGAGTAGTGAGATGCAGAGTTGATGCCCTCCCTCGATGAGTCTTTGGACTCCCTGGAGATGTAATATAATAATATTCTGACTCACACTATTACTAATTTGTTTCACGAAATAAAGAAATTAATGAATATTATTAACATAACATCTAACTTCTCACAGCAAAATTCAGTAGAAAATAATTGTTCTTTAGACAGTTTTTTAAAAACTGTCTAAAGGCCTTTTCTTTTATCAATTTCTCTTGATGCCTTACAAATTAAATATCTTCTTCATCAAGTCAGTGCAGTTCTCTCTCTCTGTGTGCGCACGTTCTCTCTCTCTGTGTAACACACACACACACGCGTGTGCGTGTGTGTTACATTCTCTGTGGCATGTATACCAATTTATGTGGTAATCTATCAAAAGCTTTTGCAAAGTCCAAGAATATCATTGTATATGATTCTCCCTTATCTAAGACACTTATCACCTTATCATAAAATACAAGTAAATTGATAAAACAAGTATCTACCTTTTACAAATCATGCTGACCATTATAAAGAACACTGTCTATCAATCTAATCTTGTATTCTATTACTAACCAATCTCTCCAACACCTTGACTACAACTGCAGTTCTGTAGGTAGTTTTCGGTATTGAGACCACATAGTAATATAAAAAAGGTATTAAAAATAAACAATTAAAAAAACTTGACAACTTTCGTGCATTGTAAGACTTACATCATCAAGGATAATGGTACATAAAAGTTTTACACAACAAAAACTTAATGACAATTAATGACACATATTACATGTTTTTTTTATAACTTCTCAACTCTTAAATAATTGAGAAACCAGAAT
Organism: Typopeltis vanoorti; assembly: GCF_054136105.1. Taxonomy (NCBI): domain Eukaryota; kingdom Metazoa; phylum Arthropoda; class Arachnida; order Uropygi; family Thelyphonidae; genus Typopeltis; species Typopeltis vanoorti. The sequence continues at coordinate 41,937,801 of NC_143554.1, forward strand.
ACAAATGATATATTTGTTACTGTATGCATGTTGGAACATTGCTGATTGTTGTCATCTGTGGTTCACATGTGCTATATCCTAGGTCTGTGGCAGTTAAATTTTTGATGAAGGCAGACTACACTTGATGTAAAATCAAGCCTTGATTTTTATTACACTGTGTAGGAATCCTAAGCATTTGTGCAGCATCTTTAAATTTTCTTGTGAAACAGTTATTATCAATATATGACATTTTTGTGTGTTGCCAGAGTACTTGATGACCAGTAGTGGCTGTGTGGAATGCTAAACCTGATTTGTGCTCCATTCTTATTTTGATGTCTTTTATATGTTCAGACATGCGGATCTCTCCTGACCTTCCCATCTGGTCTACCTCCTAAGACTTTTGTCTCCCTTCTACATATTGCACAGCATCATCTATACTGGTATGAAATACAATGATCAAGTACTCATTCAATAATTTCACTATGCTTTCTGCAATGGTCAATCTGCTGCCATTGACCATCTACCAGTCCTCCTCTTGTTTTCCATATATAATAAATTTAGTTTAATCCTTTATCCAAGTGTGAGCAAACAAAGTTTGTGCCTGAAAATATCTTCAGGACTGAGGTAAGGTAGTACAACACCGGGCAACTCGCAGCAGAGGTGGATCAAGCTCTCAGCTCCTTGTCTCAATATCTCCCATAATGCACAGCACATCTTGTGGACATGTATACTGCTATGCATTAAGGGGGGGGGGCACTACCCATACTGGTTTCAACCTTTATTGAGGTCTCGTCAGTGGGCCTGGCTTCCACTGACGAGAAGGTCGAAACCTATATGGGTAGTGCCCCCCCCTTAATGCATAGCAGTATATATGTCTGCAAGAAGATGTGCTATGCATTATGGGAGATACTGAGACCAGGAGCTGAGAGCTTGATCTACCTTTGCTGCGAGTTTCCCAGTGTTGTACTACCTTACCTCAGTCCTGAAGATATTTTCAGGTGCAATCTTTGTTTGCTCACACTTGGATAAAGGATTGAACTAAATTTATTATAGTCTAACCAAGTGAAAAATAAACTTTCAACATGTTTTCATTTAGTGAAAGAATTCCCTTGAATTAATCTTGGTCTGACCAGCTAATCTCCTCTCATACCATGCCCATCACCTTCATAGCCTGCACTTTATACTCCTCATGAATCTGATTGCAACAACCAGCTGTCTTGTACCTCCTCCATAACATTGTAGAACAGCATTGTGTCTCTTTGGCTTCAGTTGGGACTATTCACTAGTTTGTTAAGAGTGGTGGCTATTGTAGCGAGAGTTAACTGTACTTATGATTTCCTCTCTCTCTCAGTAATCATTTTCAGGACAAATTTCTGGTAAATTTGATGTTTCAAGCTCATGATTGGTTGAGATCAAATTTATTTCATATTTATATATTGGTTATATATTTTGCCAGATATTACAGAATGTTTACAAAGGTCATAAGGTCATTAAAAAGTTATTACCACAGAAATGTAGACAATGAGTTATAGATCTAACTATTATTTTAGTATATTTTTAGTATAGCATCTTGTACATTCCTTCATGGGTGTACACCCTCTGTCCAAAAAGAAACTGATCTTTTGATAGAAAATAAAACACAGGCCAATTATAATTATTCAAATAATTTATTTCAATCAATATACTCTCCTTCAGCTTTAATACAGCATTTGGCACGGTCAATTAATTTGTGAAATTAGTTTTTTATATCGGTTTTTCAGATACTGTTGAGGGTCATAGTTACTGCCGCTTGAACGTTTTAAGTGGTGTTGTATCGCTTTCCTTTCATCAGCAAATGACGTTGGGGGAAGAGAAAGAAGTCGCAGGGTGCTAAATCAGGTGAATACGGTGAGTGATCCAACACACAAACTTGGTTTTTGCTCAAAAACTGTCTCGCAATGTTCGAAGGTGAGATGGTGCATTATCTTGCAAAACTGACCAGCTGCCTGCATCATGATATTCATGCTGTACGTGATGAATTCTCGCTATCAATCACTTCAAAACTTCAAGATAAAACTCACCATTGACCATTTGGCCAGGTGAACGAATTCTTTGTGGATAATGCCCTTGGAATCGTAGAAACAAATCAGCATTATCTTTACTTTTGACTTCTCCAAGCAACTTTTTTTTCGGATTCCCCCTCTTCTGGTGGTCTCCACTCAGCACTCTGGCACTTTGTTTCAGGCTCATACTCAAAACGTTTCGTCGCCAGTAACGATCGTTTCACAGAAGTTTGAATCCTTACGATCAGTTTTAATGAGGTCCTTGCAGTGTTCAATTCGATACATTTTTTGGTCATCGGTCAACTTGTGGGGAACAAATCGCGAATTCAATTTACGAAGGCCCAAACTCTTGGTCAAAATGTTGTGTGCAGTTGATTTTGGAATCTCCAGTTCATCTTCAATCAATCTCACGGACCATTTCGGGTTTTCTTTGATGAAATCACACACTTTTTGGATGTTAACTTTGCTCAGTCCAGTTTTTGGATTGCCCAGTTTTTCATCGTCCTCAAGCTTCTCACGACCACTTTGAAATCACTTAAACCACTCGTAAACTTTTGTACCGGATAAACATTCATCACCATATGCTTTTGAAGCATTTGATGCGTTTCAGTAAAACTTTTACCAAGTTTAACACAAAAGTCGATCGCAGCTCTCTGTTTGAAACTCATTTTCTGACCGTTCATCAAAACACACTGTCACTCTTGGCACGATAACTCGGCTTCTACGTGTGTAGAGGCTTAAGTGCTGTGAGGACATCATGTTGGAGGCTTAATGGATTTTTTACAACACTCAAAAAGAATTGAAATAGAATTTAATACTTCCTATATTTCGTCCTAGTCACTAGGACATCTACGGGGATTACAAAAACAATTAATGTAACATATACACAAATAACAAACAATACTAAGCCCAACCACGTGGGTGACACTAAAGTCCTATCTAGGTAGAGCGCCCTCTAAGGGCAGTAGTAGGTGGCCTGGAATGTAAGGTGGGAACTCTGGTGATGAGTGTTTCCCAAATCTTCGGAAGCTTAATGCAATCATATTTATTGAGATTTGGTTGGTTTTTGAGAGCTGCTGCTGCTTCTAAGAAAAGTCTCTCTTTCTTGAATTTGCTGTGGTGGAGCATGGTGGTTTTCTTCCATGATACTCTGTGGGTGGTGTCCAAAACATGGTCAGCCAAGCCTGAATGGCCATAGTTGTGTTTGAAGATGTAAGACTTGTGTTCCTCTAGACGGATGGATGCTGATCTGCCTGTCTGTCCAAAGTATGCCAGCTTACAGGAACAGGGTACTTTGTAAACTCCAGGCAGAGAGAGAGGAGGGAGCTGATCTTTCGTAGAATGGATAAGGGTAGCCAGTTTGCGGTGGGGCTTATATGCTGTGTGTAGATTGTACTGTTTTAGTATCTTGGCTATTTTTTCAGATGTGCCACGGATGTAGGGTATGGTGATGGCATTTTTAAATTCTTGTTGACGAGAAGGAAGGGGAATGGGGGAGGAGTTGATATTTTTTTGATACCGTGATCGCTGTAGACCGCTGATGAAACAAATGTCATAAGCAGCTGACACAACACTAATGAAGGTTGCTGCTTTCGACAACAAAAAGATACAACAGGTGGCGCCGCTAGTTTCTTCTATTTTCGAAAAGTTCAGTTTCTTTTTTGGACAGAGGGTGTATAAGATGCCATACTAAAATGATGTTTGCGTGTTAATGGATAAATAATGATTGAGTATTCTTTGTGAGCATATCACCTTTGACTTTTTTTTACAAATTTTCTTATAGTATTGATCTACTTGTCAAAGGCTTTTTTTTTGTTGATCCATATTCTGAACTATTTGAAATAAATACACAAGTTAAAATTCTCAAGTTTGTAAATGTGCCATGAAAATAGTGATGTGGTATTGATGACTGGAAACATATGATTGAATATTTTCAGGTACATAATGAATCAGTTAAAAAAAATAAAAAAATAAAAATTAAACAGCTTCAGAGCTGTTGAAAGAGTTGAAATGATTTCAGTAAATTATAAATAAATAAATAATAAAGTTAATTGCTTAGCCAAGTAGAGGGTAATGGAAAATTATTAATTCCAATAATGAAAAAATTTTTATCATGCAGAACATACGGTATAGCCGGTTAGATAAGTCAACTTGACAATGAAGTTTCCGAAATATCTATTATTATTATTATTATTATTACTATGGGCTACTCCAGGGAATCCTTAGACTCATCGAGGGAGGCCCTAAACATCATTTTCACACAACTGTTCAACATTCTCACAGTATCTATCATACCTTGCCTTGAACAGTTGTGTGAACATGATGTTTAGGGCCTCCCTCCCTTCCATGGGTGTCCCCTAGTTCTCCCACCACCACCAGTCCTGATCTCAAAAATATCCTCTGAATTAATCCTATAGAATCCTTTTAGCAATTTGAATGTCTCAATCATATCTCCCCTTTTCCACCTATCAACTAGTTTCTGCAACCCACAAATCTTCAACCTGTTCTCATATGGTTCATTCCATAGACCTGCTATCATCTTAGTCACTCACCTCTGGATCCTCTCCACCTCCTCCCCATCAAGAAGGAACCGAGGTGACCAAATCTGGGCACAGTAGTCGAGATGAGGTCTTATCATGGCTCGATACAGAGGTACAATAACTTGCTTGTCTCTGCTCGTCAAGGTATTTTTCAACAACCAAGTGAGTTGATGAGCTGATTTAGCTACTTTCGCAATGTGCCCCCTAAACTTCATCTCCCTATCCACCAACACTCCCAAGTCCCTGGCCTCGTCAATCTCTTGGAGTACAGTTCCGCCAATGTGGTATACTACTGCTAATCTTTTCACTCCGAAATGCATAACCTTACATTTTGTCACATTAAATTGACATCCATTCTCCTTAGTCCAGAACTCCAATCTATCTAAGTCATCTTGCAAAACTTTGACATCTTCTGCGTTCACTATCGCCCTACCCAACTTTGCATCATCAGCGAACAAATGAACTGTCCCACTTAGACTCTTCCCTATATCGTTAATGAACAGATTAAACAGCAGTGGTCCAAGAACAGAACCCTGTGGCACACCACTAGTCACAGGCCGTCTTTTGGACTCTACTCCTGAATAAACTACTCTTTGATATCTCTCCATCAACCACCCAGCTATCCATCTCACCAACCCTATATCCATTCCCATATGTTGTAGTTTACGGATTAGAATTCCATGTGGTATCCTGTCAAACACCTTTGCCAGGTATCACTGTATCACTGTAAACCCATTTCCCTTATCCAGTTCAGCCGTCACCTTGTTATAAAACTTGAGCAAGTTACTGAGGCATGATCTACCCTTCACAAAGCCATGCTGTCCTCTGTACAGTATCTCATTTTCATCAATCCATTCCTGTATTTTTCCCTTGACTACTTTCTCCAAGACCTTGACAACGACTCCTGATATGCTGATCGGTCGGTAATTTGCAACCATAGTCTTGGATCCTCCTTTATGCAGTGAAACTATTTTCCCCTCTTTCCACGCCTTCGGGACTAAGCCAGACCCGGGACTCAGATTAAACAACATGGTCAAGGGCACTGATAATTCCTTAGCCGCTTCATGCAAGACCCGTGCCGGTATACCATCCAATCCCACAGATGTATTCATGTTAAGGTTCTGTAATAGACTATTCACCTCCACTTCATTCATCACAATTCCCGTATAAACTAATGGTTCCTTCATTTTTTCAACGTCACCACCTGGATGATATACTTTTGCAAAGTGCGCGCTCAGTAACTCCACTATATCGACTGGTTCAGTGAACTCTTTACCATCGTCATTCCTTAAAATCATTTTGCCATGTACAGTTTTTTTCTTGCTTGCAGCATATTGAAAGAACTGTTTGGGATTCTCTTTTGCTTGCATAGCTAGTTTCCTTTCATAATCAGCTTTTGCTGTTTTTACCACATTCGTTACCCTTCTGGCCTGCACTTTATACCGTTCGTGTGCCTGCAGGTCATCCCTTTCTTTAAATTCCCTCCATAGTTGTTTCTTTTTTTGCAGCTCAAGCTTTATAATGCAAGGTTATGTATGCTTTCCATAGAAAGCATACGCAACCTTCCAATATAGCATATACTTATCACTTAGTTACCTATCATCAGTAAAATGCTGAAACATTTCATATTTTTGTTGGTTCATTCAAGAAGTTTGTTAGTACAGTTGTTTGCTGTACTTTTACATTCTTCTTTTAATAATATATACTTACATAATGCTCCTTTTCTTGCAGGGAAGATATGGAGATGTTTCTGACAGAACTTATTCCAGAGGTAAGAGTGACATACAATTTATCTTTGTTTAGTTTTAGTCAAAGAAATAATAAAAATAAAGCTGACAAAATTGGAGTTCTTTCTTGGCCTTTTTTGCTAAGTTCTATATAAGTCCATGTTTTTTTACTGTTTTTCATTTCTTATCAAATTTTCATAAAATTTCATAAAAAGAACCTTGTCTTTCAAAGCATTGCGATCAAGGCTTGAAAAATGTGCATATATCTTCCATTTTATTTACTTAATGCCATTCTGTGTTTATGGTATGTTTTATGCCATAGAATGGTTGGAATAGTTTTTTATATATACAGCAATCCCTCGATTAATGCATATTAAACCAAAATGCACTAATCAAATATAATAACCTATGGGAAAACATACAATTCATTCCTCAAATTTTTTTTTTTTTTTTTTTTTTTTTTTAACTCTTGGACATTATCATTGTCAATCTCATCAATATCCAGTTCATGCTTGATGTTGACAATTTCCTCAACAACATTATCCATTTGATTTGAAAAGCCTCTGAAATCATTTGCACAATGTGGAAGAATGTGCTTCCAAACAGCTTGCATATTACTAGCAGTAATTTCATTCAACTTTGCGACTTTATAACCAAGCTGAGATTTCTGTGATTTGACCAGAAAAGTCTTGGAAGACATTCGCTTCCAAAAAAGGCTGATTTCATCGACATTAAATATTGGTTGGTCACAATAGCCTCCTGATTCCACAATTTTCTTCAGAATCTCTGGATAATTTGCAGCCGCCTCCTTATCTGCACTTGCAGCTTTGCCTGTAATTCGAACATGTAGGCTGGTTCTCTTTTTGAAATGCTCAAACCACTCAGCATTAGCATGGAATTCTTCTTTTCCATCATTGATAGCCCTTTCAAGGTTGCAAAGAGGCTTAATGCTTTTGATTTAATGAGGTCAATGGTTAGCTGGAACTGTTTTCGGTTACATCTTCGATCCATGTAGAAAGATATCTCTCTAATTCAATCATTATAACACAAGGTGTGACAATTTAATTTCCAGAATGGCTGCATAGTGTCACCCGTGTGGTGATTTGGTTGGAGTCTCGTGAGTAATCATCTTTTAACTAATGCATGCATAAACCTCATGCTGATAGAGCTAGTTGGCTATTGCAAAATCAATAGAGAGCTGCGTGTAAACTTTGGTATAAAAATGTTTGATCTAAATTTGGAGCAGCATGTTAACATCAAATTTTGTGTGAAAATCAGCAGAACTGCTGCTGAAATGTTGGAGCTGTTGAAAGTGGCATGTGGGTGGGGATGCTCTGAAAAACTCAAGTGGCATAAGAGCAAAGGTGAACAAGAAGAGGCAAATGATGACCCCAGAAGTGGGAAGCCAAAAACAAAAATGATGGATGCAGATGTGAACAGAGTGTGAGATTTGGTACGATCTGACAGATGATTAAGTGTGCGATTAATAGCTGATGATTTGCAAATTAATCGAGACACAGTCAGGGTCATTTTAACTGAAAATTGGGTATGCAAAAGATTTCTGCAAAGTTTGTGCCTCGGATCTTGACAGATGAACAGAAGCAGCAGCAGCTTCAAGTTACGACTTGAAGATATGCACTGATCTTTCTCAAATAAGCATGTTTCCGGGAGTAATTATGGATGCTGAAACCTAGTGCTTTCAGTATGATCCCGAAACAAACGCCAGAGCATACAGTGGAAAACCCCTAGTTCGCCATGTCTGAAAAAAATGCACTTGTCACATTTGCAGTTCAAGACCATGCTGATGTGTTTCTTTGATCACAAGGGGATAGTCTGCTATGAATTCATTGAACAGGGGACAAACGGTCAACCAACAATGCTATTTAGAGATAAAACTGAAAAGATTACAAGATTCTGTTTGGAGAAAAAGACCTGAATTGTGACATGATAAGTGGATCATCCATCACTGCGCCTAGCGATAGTGTGCTCATCGTGAGAGTTTCTGGCCAAAAAATCGATTACTGGATTAGGTCATCCTACTTATTCACCCCACTTAGCCCCCTGTGATATCTGGCTGTTTCCAAAATTAAAGACTGCACTAAAAGGACAAAGATTTTGCTGATGTCCAGCATAATATGGTAAAGAAATTAGAGTGTATTCCAGAAAAAGTTCCAGGCCTGTTTCCAAAATTGGGAACCCAGTCTAAACCAGTGTATAAATGCACAAGGTAATGACTTCGAAGGTGACAGTGGTCACTAATGTATAGTTCCGAGCATAGGTTTTTTTACAGGTGCATTCTGGGAATTAAATTATCACACTTCGTACTTCGATTTTGAGTGGTCTGCATGCATGATGAACTTGAAGCAGCCTTACCTTTTTCTTTGTATTCAGCAGCTTTGCTTAAAATTGTTCTTATAGTTGATTTACCCATTTTTGTATTGTCCTATTTTTGCTCTGGACTTAACTTGTTCAGTTTTCTTTATTATTTCAAATTTTTCTTCCAATGAGATTACTTTCCTAATCTTTTTCACACTTCCACTTTTTTGCTCACTGATTTTTTCATCATGATTAAAGGTTGGAAAATACTTTAAGGAAAACAATTGCAATGGAGGCACGAGATATGATCAGCACAATGCTATGTAATTAACAGACAATATAAATTTTGACAGTAAATTCGAAACATAGTGTACATGGAAATAGTATAGTAATGTATGCTATTAAAAATAACTTTGTAAATGGTTTAAATTGGTAACTAAATTATTTCATCCTGGTGAGTGATTTTTTAAAAGAGTTAGCCATAAAAAAAAATGTATAGATAGAAAAAAATTTTAAAATTTATGACATTTATTTTGAAAATGTAGTGCGCTAATCAAATTGTAGAGGTGCACTAATTGAAAACACATTAGTCAGAGACTCATTAATTGAGGGATTGCTGTATATATATTTTAACTTACAAATCTTGGAGTGCCTATAATTAAAAAAAATTAAACATCAGCTGTCAAGAGGAGGGTTCAATATTTCTTCAAAAAAAATAAAAAATAATAAATTCTTCTTCCTAACATGGATTTAAGGCCAGGTGGCCTGTTCTGGTCTCATGCCATCTCTTTCTTGATCTTCCGATTCTGCTTTTTCACTTATTTTATGTCTATATAATATTTTCAGTAGTCTGCTGTGAACACCCACCATGAGCCACAGAAAATTCTGAAGAGCACTGTTCAAATTTCACTTTGTCAATATGACCACAAACGTTTTTCAAAAACAGATAATCCTTTTTTAATTCATCCGTAAATACACAGTTTCTTTTTGGCATTTTGGGGTTAAATTAATTTAATGAAGTAAAAAAAATCGCAAACAACATGCCGAAAAGAAACACCGACTCGCATGCTCAACAATGACTTGCGATGCAGCGTACAGGCCAGAGTCAAAGTGGGGTATTTGTGTTGCCTAATTGCCATTTTCCGAGGCTGCACTTTAAAATTTTACCAAATAACTGGAACAAACTGGCTGGGACGTATGGTAAGCCTAGTTTTAGTAATCTGCTTACTTATTATAACAAGGTGACAAATGCCTTGGACAAAGGAGATGCAGTATATTTAGTATGTTTAGACAAACTAGTAGTTAAATTGGAACAGATGGGGTTGGGTAGTAGATTAGTGCATTGGATTAGAGATTGGCTGCATAATAGGTATCAGCAGGTTTTGTATGAGGAAGTGATATCCCAGAAGAGAAAGTCAATAGTAGTGTGTCCCAGGGGTCTGTTTAGGGACAATTGTTGTTTAATTTGTATGTAAATAACATTGGAAAGGGCTTTAAAATGGTGACATACAATTGTTTGCAGATGATGCAAAGTTGGGGCGAGTTATGAGAAGTAGAGCAGGGTTTGCACATGTCCAAATGACAACCATGTTTCTTATTCGAGTCTCAATTGCTGACCATGTGTTGCTAGCATCTTGTAACAATTTCATTTGAATATGAAATTTTTCATTTGTGATTTTCTAAGTGAACCTCCATAGCTCAGTTAGTATAGATGAAGTCTTTTGGTTGGAAAGACATGGGTTCAAAGCCTGTCTAGGACACAGTCTTTATCAGAGCTTTTCAGCTGAAGGTGAGTTAGCTGGTGACAGGGTTTCTTGTTTCACAACCATGCAAACTGACCAGTAGAACACAATTTGCAAACAAAGCATATTTATAGCATAGGGCTAACTATCTTATCCTGGAGGGAATTATAGTTACAAAATCTAAGGAAGGTCATGGGTATGTGAGTGCCTTTTAGAGCTGATGATGATGATTTTCTTGGTGGCATTATTTTATTGTGATAAATGGTCAGCAATAAAATGAATCTTCTTTCTATAAAGTGAACCTGTTTATTGCTTATGGTCATGTATCACTGATAAGATGCATGAAATTTCTGAGGTACTTGTTATGTACTATTACTGGAAATTTCACTATTATTATTTTTAAAAAATGTTAATAGTTGGTTTTTATTTGCTATTTATCAATTTAATCCTTCATTGCTTATTACTACTTAATAAATTAGTATTTTTAATTTGTACATAGACTGATACTCATATTAATATATGAGTAGTAATATATAGAAGAGAAGAAAGAGAAAAACAACTTTTTGAAATAGAGCAGCATGAACTGGAAAACCTGTAGCACATGGCATTGTGGTTTATATAGCATATAGTGATTTCGGATTTACTGCCATATTGACTTATGTGGTTGCCAGAACATAATCCCCATTTTAAGTCAGGAATGACTTATAATTTGATTATATTCATTTAAAAAACATAAAAAAATTATATTCATTTAAAACACATTTAGGTTCCATTCATTCAATGGAACCTAAATGTGTCTCGATAGCATTTTTCACTTCCCACTGCTTCAAAAGAAACTGATAACTGAGAGAAAAAAAATTCATATTTTCTCAGTCACCTTATGGTCATGTATCACTGATAAAATGCATGAAATCTCTTCATGTCTCAAAGACTGATAAACACACTAATATACACTGATGTCCAAAACCTAAGGATGAACACTATTTCTGAAGATTACAGCTGCAAATGAATCAACTTGTGGCACTTTGTATGACTGATGATTTCCAGTAGGAAGCAGGTACACATTGAGATTTTTGAATTGCGCCTATAGGGGTTAACATGGTAGCATTCAACAGGATAAAAGGCAGAAGGCTGCCTAAGCAAATTGTGTTTGAAGGAACTTTTTGCCTGAAGGAATAAAGTTTCAAACCCATGGGAAAGAATTCAAAAGAAAGCTTGAAGGTCGTAGAATTACTGATATTGCCAGGGAGTTTGGAATCTCACATAGTGTTATATCTAGGCAGCATTTCAAACCAATGGAATGTGTTCAGACATTTGCTGAGAGATCACCCTGGTTCTACCAACAAAGCATAATGACAGATTTTTGGTCATAAAAGCAAAACATAATCGATGCACCAATGCAGTTCGGCTTGCAAGTCGGCTCCATTCGTTGTCCATATGAAATTTATAACACATTTTTTGTGTAATTAATTTATTAGTATGCTGGCAATAAATTTATGTCCACATTTGGCTGCAGTCATGAAAATGTGAATATGAAAATTTTTTCATATACAGATAAAAATGTAGTTTGTCCTTAGCTTTTGGACACCGGTGTATAAGTAGTTAACATTTCACCTTCAGCTGGTGTACATAGTGTAAATATTAGTTGATATTAACAGAAAATTATGAATTGACCAATTTGGGTGCATGCAACTATGGTGTGTGTGTGTGTGCGCGCGCGCGTATGTACATACGTACAGGCAAATCAATAAAAGAACACACACATATGCACACTTGCATGCAATTTGCAGGCAAAACTACTATTGGTTGTAGATGTAGTGTGGTTGGCTAATTAAGTGGTATAGGTGCACGTTGTGAGGTGTATCATCAGTGAGCCTTTAGACTTCATGAAGGAGTTACCTAATAATTATATTTGGTAACAGTATTAAATTACAGTGGTGCCTTGCAATTTGACATTAATCCGTTGCCGAACTGACATCGAATTGCGGAACAATATTTCCCATATAAGTCTATGGAAAATAGATTAATTCGTTTGGATCCCTATCCTCACTCTCCCATTAGGGGGAGTGGGAGAGAAATTCACCATATTATTTACTTTACGTATCTTACTATTGTATAACACACAAAAGCTTGAACAGGGATGAAGAACTGATCAAGGGTGGACTGTGTCTCTATCTCTCTCTTTTTCAAGATGGTTTTGAAGTGATGCATGATGGTGTTGTTGAAGAAGTCTGTCATTCTACTCACGTCAGCAGTGTTGGGGTGCCATTCCAAACAAACAAACTGCACTTTCTCCCAGTGGAATAAAACTTCTTTAATGGCAGCTGTTGGCATCAGCCCCTTTTCCCTGCCATCCTCTTCTTCAGGTGAAATTCCTCTTTCTCTCTCTCTCCTTTGTTTGCTGAGCTCTGAGTTCTTCCACAGTCAGTTCATCAACATGATCCTCCACAAGTTCTTCTACATGAGCCTCATCAACCCCTTCTATGTCAAGATTCTCTGCCGTCGAAATGATCTCTCGAATGGCTGTAGCTGCTTGGTCTGCACTGTTGTCATCCTGAGAAAAATTAGGAACGAGTTTCTTCCCCGATGCACAAAGGGGTCTTTGTGTTACTCCATCCCAGGTAGTTTTAATAAAGGAAATAGTGTGGAGAATGTTGGACTCAGTCTTCCAGAAGTCCTTCAGTGTCTTGTCAGAAGAGTGAGTCACGTCAAAAAGCCGTGAGAACAAAGCCTTGGTGTAAAGTTTTTTAAAACACACAATCACTTTTGATCCATGGATTGGATCAGTGATGTCATGTTTGGAGGCAAGAACTGGACTTTGATGAAGTCGATTTCAAGAATGTCCTCTAAGTCTTGAGGATGGGCACTCGCATTGTCAAGGATCAATAGTGCTTTCAAAGGCAAATTGTTGTCAGTGAAGAACTTCTTCGTTCTTGGGGCAAACACCTCAAAAATCCAGTCTTTGAAAACTTGCTGGTCTACCCAGACTTTTGCATTTGATTTCCATGTCACTGGCAGTTTGGACTTAATGATTTTCTTCCCAAAACCACTGAGGATTTTCTGAGTGGTAAAGTCTCCGCTTGCATTTGTGACAAGCGCTTCCAAAATAACCCAGTTTCATCCTCGTTAAAAATTTTCTGTAGCAATAGCCTTCCTTCCTGATTAAATCATCAAATTTTTTCACAAACTTTTCTGCAGCCTCTTTATCTGCACTAGCAGCTTCCCCCTGTCTGAGAACACTATGGATGCCTGTTCTACCTTGAATTCTGTGAAACCAGCCTCAACTTGCTTTGAATTTCTCAGTTTCATCTGAGGTTCATCCTAGAGTTTTCTTCTACAATTTTTGAAAAATTAACCTAACCTTCTCACAGATCATCGCCTGAGTTACTAGCACCCATAATCTTCTCTCTCTGTTGCCACAGTTGACCTAGGAATGCCATACTCTTGAGCTACATCTGTAATTGTTCTACCTTTCTGCACTTTATCTACAATTTCTTTCTTCTTCTCTATGCTCAACCAAGTGTGCTTTTTTCCTGAATTTTTTCCTCTATTCACTTCTCTTTGGATCCATTCTTAAATTTCATTCAAAAAAATAATAACTGCAGATGCACATAATTTTTACTTTCTGAAAAATGCAGAATCAAAAATTAGCACAAACAACACAAGCAAACACCAATGTAGCCTAACAAGAAATGACAAATAAGAAATGACATCACACAATTCCATGCACGTGCATGCACCAGTCCGCAAAATTCAACTTTCGAATTGCGAGGCACCACTGTACCAAGAAATTATATACTTGTTTAATCCTTTATCCAAGTGTAAGCAAACAAAGTTTGCGCTTGAAATATAATCAGGACTAGGGTAACTCATATATAGAAGCTAATGACTTCTGCATTACTTCAAACTTAGTATCACCTCTGGGTCTGACTCCCACTGACAAGACCTCAATAAAGGTCCAAACCAGTCTAGGTAGTGACCCTTCCCACAATGCATAGCATTATACTATGTACCCATAAGGATATGTGCTTTGCATTATGGGATACTAAGGCAAGTGATGTGAAGTCATTAGCTTCTATATACGAGTTGTCCTAGTCCTGATTATATTTCAGGCGCAAACTTTGTTTGTTTACGTATAAAGTTTTTTACCTTGGGTATAATATATGTTAAAGATACCAAGCTATCTTAAACCTGGTTTTAATCCATTTCCCAAGTAAGCAAACAGACAAGTAAGTCAAGTTTGCACCTGCGAGTAGTGCAAGTCTGGGTGACCCACAAAGTGTGCAAGTCTTAGGCAACTCGTAGTAAAGGTGGAATAAGCTCTGATCACTATTCTTAATATTTACCCTTAATGTAAAGCACATCTCCTTGAGGAGATGTATGATGCTATGTATTAAAGGCAAGGGGCCACTACCCAGACCGGTTTCGACCTTTATTGAGGTCTCATCAGTGGGAGCCAGGCTTAGAAATACCAAGGTTAAGTAATACAGAGCTATTTTATCAAAACAAGTTACCATAAGGTGCTTTGACCTTATTAAATAAAAATCTCAGGATGAGAGATAGATGTAGAAAATTTTTTGCCTTGGGTATAATATGGGAAATGGATTAAAACCAGGCTTAAAATAGCTTGGTATCTTTAACATATATTATACCTAAGGTAAAAAACTTTCTACATCTATCTCTCTACAGCTGCAATCACCTCTTGATTCGAAGAAAAACGCTGACCAGCAAGGAAGAGTTTTAGTTTTGGGAAGAGATAAAAGTCAGAGGGAGCCATATCTGGGAAATAGGGTGGATGTTCCAACAATTCATAGTGTAGATCCCTTAATTTTCCCATTGCCAAAACACCTTTGTGGACAGGTGCATTGTCCTGATGAAAGATGATTTTTTTTCTTCTGCAAACTGGGTCTTTTCTCCCAAATTTTTTCATCTAGTCTGGTTAAATGATCGGAATAATATTCCCCAGTTATTGTTTTACCCTTTTCAAGATAGATAATAAATAAGACGCCTTTAACATCCCAAAACACCGATGCCATGACCTTTCCTGCTGATAGAACCAAATTTGTCTTCTTTGGCCCGGCTTCTGTCTGCTGTTTTGATTGCTGTTTGGATTCTGGTGGGTAATGGTCAATCCAAGTCTCATCCATAGTAATAAATCGATGCACAAAATCAGTTTTATTCTTGTTAAAATGCTCCAATCACTGTTCAGAGATTTTCATGGGAGTGCGTTTTTGATCTTCTGTGAGCAAATGTGACACCCATTTTGCACAAAACTTTTTCATTTGCAATTCTTCATGCAAAATATATCCTACATGTTCTTGTGAAATGCCTATAGTCTCAGCAATTTCATGCACTTTGACTCACCGGTCATCCAACATCATATCATGCACTTGAACAATGATTTCTGGTGTTGTTACACTTTTTGGATGTCCTTCAAGCGGACATCTTCAACGCTGGTATGGCCATAGTTAAACTCGGCAGCCCATTTCTTAATTGTTGAAAACGAAGGAGAAGAGTGCCCATAAACTTTTATGAACTTTGAATGAATTTCTTTTGTCGTTAAACCTTCTTTTACAAAGAATTGTAAAAGAAGGTTTAACGCACGATATTCAATTTTATCCATTTCCAGGGATAAAACTAATAAATACAGACAACACTTTTGCTTCAGACTGCTGTATAAAACAAACTACTTGATAGAGAACAAAGCAATCCATAGTATACATGCGTTTAATGTTGTAATCCTCAGTAATGCCATTAGAAGGTGCTGAGATTGCACAATTAATGAATATCTTGAAGTTTTTTTTTATTAATTTGCATATTACTGATTAACTTCTTATTTGCATCCTTGTAATGTTAGCACTGCCATATTGCTACGCAAATATATTTTGCTACATAGTGATATGTTTTTCTGGGGTGAGTCTATATGGTTTAAAAATAAATAAATAAAAGGAGGAAAATTAATTTGCTCTTTGGCTTTCTTCATCAGAAACATTTCTGACTAGGATAGAGAACAAGAAATATGAGTATATAGATAAGTTTCACACCACCAAATAGGACTTATGTATTTATACTATTATCCAGGTAAAAGGCAGCTCAAACAACAGGTGGTCATAATTTTGTGTTGCCATTGCCAATACTTATTTTCAAACTACATTCTCTAGAGATCTTTTAAGATTAATTGCTGTAGAGAATGTAGTTCAAAAAGGAGAAATGCATGGTCGCAAAGGAAGCTGGCAGGTTTCAGTTAGTAAGAAAGCATGGTTTGAACATTGATAATTCTAATAATTCTGATAATTTGAATAATGATAATTCTACCCACAAAAGGTTGTCGTCTGTATTAAAATAGAACAATGTTTCATGATCTGATACCCTGCTCTAGAGACTCTAAATACTTTTTCAGGCTACTCTAGGCATCCAGTAAGCAGGATGGTGAGCTCACACTGGGTGATGAAATTCATCTGTCATCTAAATACATTGAGACTCAAACCAACAGCAGCATGTTTGTTTGAAAAAATATAGATAGTTTTCATTCAGCCAACCAGACTAGCATGTAAAAATTTTGAAACATTAAGTGAGAATAATGACAAATGGAGTAGGTAATGGATATCAATAGGATTGCAAAATCCAAAAGACATGCTACAGTCAATCATGTGACTAAGTACCACCAGAAACTGAGAGGGAATGCAAGCTCCTCTGGCATATTTTGGATACCTATGGAACATTTCAGAAGTCTCCTAGAGTTGATTTTGAAGCTGCTTCGAGACATCACAATGGTTAGATGCATAGGTGTACTTAGACTTTAAGTGAACACAATGCATTGTTATAAATATCAATTTTTTTTTATAGATATGTTTCTGAATATGTTAAATGTTTTTATTCCTGATAAACTGAATATTTTAATTTCACAGAGTACACCATTTCGACACTCGTGTGAAGGTCCAGATGATATGGTGAGTTAATCAATATTTATTCCTTTATTTAATTTTTTTTTAAATAATAAACAAATTTCTAAAAAAAAAAAAAAAAAAAAAAAAAAAAAAAAAAAAAAAACTAATTCAGATGAATATTTGTAATATGTTTTCTATTTCTTTTGAGAAATTTGTATTTAAATGAGCTTATTATATTCACTTTTACAAAATAAAATATATATGCATGCTCACTTGGTCATATAATTTTATGATATACTGAACTCAGTGTTATCCAAATAGCTTGGGAAATGGCATCTCAGATAGTGGACTTTTCACATAGCTCTCCCCACCACCACCCAGAATAATACTTTCCAATTATCCACAAGTGTGTAGCATATTGTGTTGTGTCATATATGTGAATTTCCTGATCACACCAGTGCCCGTAGTCATGTCACAAATTCAAAAAAATGTATAAGGCATTAAAAAAACTTAAATTATTGATGAACAAAAATAAGAAATAAATAATAAATAAATAAAATAAAGTAAAAAATAAATAAATAAAAATAATAATAAAGATAATAAAAATAATAAATAAATAATAATAAAAAATATTAATAAATAAATAAAAATAATAATAAAGATAATAAAAATAATAAATAAATAATAATAAAAAATATTAATAAATAAATAAAAATAATAAAGATAATAAAAATAATAAATAAATAATAATAAAAAATATTAATAAATAAATAAAATAATAATAAAGATAATAAGAAATAAATAAATAAAAATAAGAAATAAAAAAAAATTAATAAATAAATAATAAATAAATAAAAATAATAATAAAGATAATAAGAAAAATAAGAAAATAATAATAAAAATAAATAAATAAATAAATAAAGTAAAACATAAATAAAATAAAGATAATAAAAATAATAAGAAATAAATAAAAAAAAAAATATTAATAATAAAGATGGGGGGATGCTTAAGGGACAAAGCTGTATAACTGAGAGAAGACCTTCACATAGCCTTTAAAGGAATGTGGAGAACCGACCACGGCTTCTTACCTAATGTCCAATCCTCACCTTCTCGTGGTGCACCCTGTTGGGTATCTACCTGGATACTGAACAAACGAGGATGGGCTGGCAATTTGGGATTTAGCAATAAGAATACAATAAACAAATTGTATTCTTATTGGCTTAAACCAGTATACAAAATGATGGTACAACATGACAAAATTTCATACCGGCTGGGGCGTTGCCCGATTAAACAAGGCCCCCGTTGTTTTTGCCATGGAACCAGGGCGAACAGCGAAAAGACAGCTACTGGAACAAATCTGAAAGCACATTCCAACTCAACATCACCAGGGTTAAAGATCGGTACTAGCAACATAAGAAGCTTGAATGGCAAAGAAATGGAGCTAGCTGAGGAATTAGATAAAAGTACCAGATTGACATAATAGGGTTGATTGAAACAAAAAAAGACAGAAACTGGTGAGATCTTTCTGAGCAATAAATTCAAAATGTTATATTCAGCGCAATACAATCGAGGAAAAGAAGGAGTAGCCATAGTGTTCAACACAAAATACGAGGCTACTCTTCTTGAATGGCAGGCAGTCTCAAGAAGAGTGATGTAGGCAAATATCAGAATGGGGAATTGGACAATGAGACTTATTTGTGCATATGGTCCCACAGAAGGTTCTACTAAGGTAGAAGTGGAGGAATTTTTTGATGCTTTAGAGAAAGCATCTGACACAATGAAAAAGGAAAAGTTGGTCCTTGTTGGGGATTAAATAGCATAGTAGGAAATGATTGTCAGACATACAAAAATGTTTTGGGAAAATTTGGAGAAAAGAGCAAAGTTAATAATAATGGCAAATACCTGTTGGACTTCTGCTCAGGTCATGGATTAATTATTACTAACACAATGTTCCAACATAAAAATGTGCACAAATTGACATGGAGAGAAGCCGCAAGGAATAAGAAAAGTCTCATTGACTATGTTATTGATGATAGTGATGTTTTCTCACTGGTGCAGAACACTAGAGTATACAGAGGATTGAAATTGGAAGTGATCACCATTTAGTCTTCAGCCGGATAAAATTGACTTTCATATTGAAAAGAATATCATGTAAGAAAGTTTTAAAATGAATAAAAGTTGAACTGCTCTCAGATGCGAACTGTAGTCTAAAATACACAAACATTATTCAAGAAAAAATGAAAGAGTTTGATAGCAGGAACCAAACCTTGGATATTCCATGGCAAGCCCTAAAGAAAATATTGACTGATTCAGCCAAAGACGTATGTGATGAGGTTGTCTACAAGGATAGAAAAATCAGAACTCCATGGTGGACACGGGAAGTTAAAGAGGCAGTGAAGAAAAAAAAGAAAGCTTATCAAAAGTTCCAGGCAAATAAGTCAGTTTGTGCTCTTAGAGAATACAGAGACAAATGTAAGAAAGCGAAACACTGTGTAAAACTAGCTAAACAAAAGTCATGGGAGGACTTTGGCAAGAATATAGAAAATAAATATCAAGAAGGTGGCAAAATATTAAATGAAACAAACAGTGATAGCACAGTGGTAAAAAACACTCAACAGGCATACAGTCAGGAATACATATCCATACTTGAAGTAGAAAAAGCCATCAAAGGCTGAAATGTGGAAAAGCAGTAGGAGTAGCTGATATTTGACCAGAAATGCTGAAGTATGGTGGTATAAGAGTCTTACAGTGGCTGCACTGCATAGTTCAGAAAGCCTGCACAGAGGGACGAATTCCCGATGATTTGAGTAACTCTTAGTAAGGGAATACCGTGAGTAGACATATAAATACAAAATTAATGACGGAAAATCTCATGTAAAAAGATTTTTTTAATAGTATAATTTTTGCCTGTGTGTCACAGGCATCTTCAGTACATGTTAAGCTCAAATTAAACAATAACTGACAATTCCAAAAAGCGCCACCTAAGTAGCTAGTTTAAGATAACTAAAATTTCCTAACAACAAAAAAAAAAAAAAAAAAACTATATATACAATAAAAAGTTTCTCACTGGTTCATCGGGCCAACTCCTTTTGTTCTTCAGATGATATCTTATAGAAAGAACTGCAATATATTACTTCTTCCTTTCTATCTAATGGAGTAGTTTTAATATGTCTTCCTCTTCAAATACAGAAGAAATAATGTGCATTCCTATCCCTTATGTACACACGGCATTAATGAACATATAGCAAAAGTTTTAAAACCACTGAATATTTTTGTGGCCTTTCGACTGGTCAGAAAAATCTCCACCTTTCTCACTTCTCCTAAGGACAAGCTTCCACATCATAATTATCCAGGTGGCTACCACATTCCTTGCTCTTGTGGATTATCTTATTTCGGACAAAGAAGAAAATCTGCCTCTATTCGACTAGAAGAACACCAGGCTTATATTCAGTACCTTAAACCTGAAGAGTGTGGACTTGCAGAACATGCCAGCCATCTTAACCAGACATACAGTTCATTGGAAAAAGACAAGAGTCCTTCACAAAAGTCGGTTCTCATAGAACGGCTTTATAAAGAAACATGTGAAACTTTACTCCACTCTCCTAACTTAAACAGATCTGATGGTTTATGTCTATCCCCTTTATGGAAGACAGTACTTTACAAATCAGCTAATCTTTCCTAACTTTTTATTGTATACATAGTTTTTTTTTTGTTAGGAAATTTTATTGACCTTTTTAGTTATCTTACACTAGCTACGTAGGTGGTGCTTTTTGGAAATGTCAGTTATTGTTTAATTTGAGCTTAACATGTACTGAAGATGCATGAGACACACAGGTGAAAATTATACTATTAAAAAAATCTTTTTATGTGAGATTTTCCATCATTAATTTTGTATTTTTATGATTGGAGTAGAGCTCTCATAGTACCCATATATAA
Organism: Typopeltis vanoorti; assembly: GCF_054136105.1. NCBI lineage: Eukaryota > Metazoa > Arthropoda > Arachnida > Uropygi > Thelyphonidae > Typopeltis > Typopeltis vanoorti. The sequence goes on from NC_143554.1 coordinate 41,958,970, forward strand.
AAGGGAAATAAAACTGAATGTGAGAATTACAGAGGTATTTCCCTCTGAGTGTTCCTGGCAAGATTTATGCAAGCACACTTGAGAAACTGTTGAGAAGAATTGTGGAAGAAAAGTTTGGTGAAGAACAAGCTGGATTAAGGCCAAATAGAAGCTGTCAGGATCAGATCTTCACTTTATGACAAATAGTTGAGAAAGCTTAATATTATAACAAAGATTTGTATTTAAGATTTGTCGATCTGGAAATTGCATATGACAAGGTGCCAAGAGAGAAACTATTCAATACGCTACAGTTATATGGTGTCAATGGGGCATTATATCAAGCAATACTTAGTCTTTATTTGAGTTGTAAGTCAGCAGTTAGGATTGAAGGAAGTACAGGAAGATGGTTTAATGTTAAATCTGGTGTGAGACAAGGATGTACATTATCCCCTCTGTTGTTCATTATCTATATGGATCATATTATGAAGGAAAGTGGTATTAAACATGATATCAAAATTGGAGATGTTAATGTCAACTCTTTGCTTTATGCGGACGATGTTATACTTCTAAATAAATCCGCTACAAGTTTGCAAGATTTTGTGACTAAATTGAAAAACTGTTATAATAGATATGGTATGAAGGTCAGCAATAAAGAGACAATGAAAATAGGTAGAATCGTTGAAAATGTCAACTGCATTGTGAACGGAGAACCTGTGGAACAAGTAAAACATTTCAGCTACTTAGGCATGATTTTTAGTGAAGATGGTAAATTAAATATAGAAATAGACAACAGAATCAGCAAATCTGGTATGGTGGGAAATCAACTGAATAAATTCATATGGAATAAGAGAGAAATTAGTCAGAATACTAAATTAGCTGTATACAAGACATTGTTCAAACCAGTTTTAACTTATGGATCTGAGAGCTGGGTCAGAAGTAAAACACTTTGGCAAAGCCTAGAGACCGGAGATATGAGAGTCCTGAGAAAGATTAGAGGCATGAACAGATGGCATCAATGGCAATATCATATTAAAAACGGGGATATTAGGAAAGAACTTGACATTGTCTGCATCCAGGAATGCGTTAGTGGTGTTAATCTCAGGTAGTATGGTCACTTAAACAGAATGGGCGAGGAACGATTAGCAAAACAAGTGTTCTCTTCCAGGTTGGCAGGAAAACGACCCAGAAGAAGACCATAATATAGGTGGATTGATATGGTACAAAACCCAGAGGAAGACCAAGATATAGGTGGATTGATATGGTACAAAACCCAGAGGAAGACCAAGATATAGGTGGATTGATATGGTACAAAGTGCCTTAGACGATAGAAATATAAGATCTGATAATGTTGGAGTCTTGCCAAGTAACAGACTGATCTGGAGGAAAATTGTAGATAGGAAGTTAGTAATGATGTAAATTTTTTATGTAGTACTATCATATCCTGTACTCCTCTTGAGGGTACATATCAGGAATTTGATGATGATGATAATAAAGATGCCTGAACTATTGAGTTAATAGTTGAATGCTAACAGCTGGGCTATACAGAAAGAGAATTCGAAATAGAGAATGTAAGAATGAAAAATGATTTTTGGGAGATAAACATTTAATAAAATATTCGATGTTTGCAAAGAAAAACGAGAATTCTTTTTATGTCTTATCTGCACATATTTATAAACTAACATAATGGAAATCAGCAAGCTGGAGTTTTATATGTAAAAAAAAATATCACCCCATGTTATTTGTTGAATACATAAAGTATAATGGTCTAATGGGTTCTTTAATGTAATAGGCACCTCAGAGTTCTGTACTAGGACCATTACTCTTTAATTTGTATATCGATTATGTTGGGAATAATTTCAGTTCAATTCTAACTTTTATTTTAATTTCTGGATTGAATTCTTTAAATGAAGAATTCGACCAGCATCCGAGATATTTAAATTTTGTCACTCTTTCTATTTGCTTCCCATTTAAAGAAAACACAGAATTAAGAATTGGTGTCTTGCTTATGACCATGAATTTAGTTTTGGTGATATTTATTCTTAAACCCATTTTTTCACTATCTTCATTCACTAGTTTGAGAAGATTTTGAAGATCCTGGATATCATTAGCCAGGAGAGCTGTCATCAACATATCAGCATGCACCACATCCAACAGAAATGCTGAGGTGAAATTTTTTGATTCTCTCCCAAGCTCTGACCACAATTTGAAGTCCAACAGATTCAAATTGGGACTTCCATACCATATGGACAATTATGATATTTGGTCAGACACATTCGCCTCCAACCACTATTGTGTGGTCCTTGCCTTGCTTTGTGTGCAGGGTCCTGTTGGAAAGTCTGCTGCCTACCATGAAACAAGATGTTGTTCAGGGACCGTATCACAGGTTCCAGCATGGTGTCTTGATGCACTTTGGCACAGATTGACTACTTTCTCGCAGAAATTCAACTTTGATATCTCAATATGTCACACCACACACACACACACACACCAAACCATCACTGATGCAAGGTGATGACTGCTCTGAATCCTGGGTGCTGTGGCACACACATGCTGTGCGACCATCTAAGGTATATACCGATTGTTTTAGCAGTTGAACGACTCTTCAATGATCAAAATCTCTTCTTTGATGTGGATACTGTCCAACCACAGATCCAAGGCCTCAGCTGGCAATGTACCAAGAAGAGTCAGTTCATGTTTTAGGGGAGAAAGGAATAAGGCGATGTACAAATTCGTTACCAACACATGAAATCACATGCTTTATACATAAAATTTTCCAACTGTTGTACAAGCAAAATAGTTACCACTTTAAAAACTACAATTTTCATAAAAGAAAAGCTAATTTTCTGACATGCAATAATGAACACTCATCCCATGAAATGCATCGATTTACCCTATTATCGAAATGGATTCGCCTTCTTCTGCCATGCGCAGAAGTTTCGAGAGGTCTCACATCTGTGGTCGCACAGTATCTGTGTCTGTTGCTTGTGTACCACCAGAGAAGTGCCTTTGATTTTATTATCCTCTGCCACATAACTTGTGGTGTTAGGAAGTATCCAGTAGAACGATGATAGGCTCTCACTCTGAGGCCATCAGTTAGTAAACGTGACATCATTCTTTGTGAAACGTTCATCTCTCGTGACATCACTTTCTGCATTCTCACAGGAATTATGATTGTGGTGTTTCTTTACATCCCTCACAAGGTGTAGCATCCTAACGCAACATGATCGACCTGTTATTTCGTAGTAAGATACGTCTTCTGTATTGCTATAATGGTGAATAGTCCAATACGCAAACATCCAACTGATCTCGAGCATTTTTAGCATGTTGAAAATAGAAGGTGGCTGCATTTCATCTTTAAGAAGTACTATTACAGCTACACAGTTCTCATAATCTCTCCACTGCATGCTAACCTGTACAACTAGCATCTCTCTCTCCCCCCCCCTCTCCTTCCCTCCACCAATAAACGTGAATGTTGGCTGTGCACAGTGCCACTAACGGAACCAGGCTCATGCAATTCTCTGGCAGCGTGGGGGAGTTGTGCAGAAGTTGTAACAGTATTTATGGCAAGACTGTGTGTGTGTGTGTGTGTGTGTGTGTGTGTGTGAGGTCTATTGTGGAATAACTGAGTAGGGATGTGTAACTAGAATTGCATGAAAAATGTGAGGGTATAGTATATTGCAGAGTTAGTTGGAGTATAGGCGTAGTAATAATGACTATGAATACTGGTAATGCACTGGACATTTGTGTATATAAATGTCAGGAGCGTTAGGCATAAAGGGAATGAGTTTATGGCATTGATTGACTCGGTCTCTCCAAAGATTGTTGGTATTAGTGAAACTTGGTTAATTGAGGAGGATATTCTGGCAGGGATAGAAATCAAAAGGCATATTTTGGCAGGATAGGGAAGGTAAATGTGGTGAAGAGTCGCTCGTGATGAGATGAATTGTGCCCTTTCAGGATAAGGAATCAGTGGAAATGACACTAAGGGATTTGAGCAGTGGCAGCCTGTACATAAGCACTGCGACACTGCAGCACCCACAAGAAAAAAATAAAAAATTTAAATTTTGTTTGTGTTTATAAATAATAACAATGATTACAACATTATATAAATGCAATACAACATATTAAGGGTTACAGCTTATGTTTCGACAGTGATTGAATAGTTAATAATTGGAATTGTTCGATTAGCGCTCTAGATTATGAAAAAATACACTGCAATCTAAACGCAGTGTTCATATTATCACGTTCAACCAATCGCAGTCAGACTAGCCGATATTTGTTTGCGCTTGTGATTGCACATCACAAGTCATTCTGACACTGCTCGTTTGGGCGGTGTATCGTATGCTTGCACGCATTATTTCTGAGATACGAAACTTTTATTATTGGTGTGTGTTCATGATGAGTGAAATATTTTTAATAAAGCAAAGTTTTAATATGTAAATTTATTTATTAATAAATTGGTTACTGATTAGGAAAAAAATATTTTTTTTTTTGTATATGCTGCACCCCCACTTAAAGTTTTCACCGGCCGCCACTAGATTTAAGAGTGTCTGATGTAAGATAGTTTATAAAACAAGACATTCAGTTTGTTGTTGCTATAAACCAGGAAATATAGATCATTATTATAGTTAATAATGATCTATTTTCTTGACCTCCATGGAGTCAAAAGACTCCCTTTGAGACGTCAACATGAAGTTTATCATACTGCTCCTTAAACTCATCCACAGTCTGCATGTTCACCACCCTCTCAGGCAATGCATTCCATACTCATACCACTCTCCATGCAAAAAACGTACTTCTTACCCTTGTACTCAGCATCTTCTTTTGTAATTCCAGGAATGGTCCTTTGTCCTTGCTCTTTTCCCTCGTTCCTGCCACATGAAAAATCTCCTTAGTGTTAATATGATAATAACCCTTCAGCAGCTTAAATGTCTAGATCATATTCCCCCCCCCCCCCGCCCTGCCACACACACACACGCAGATGCACACAATCTCTTCACCAAGCTCTGCAGTCCATAGTCTATCCTCATAATCAATATTATATAGTTGTACAGTCCTGAGATCATTTTTGTTGTCTGTCTTTTCACCCTCTCCAAAGTTATTTCTTCTTCTTCAAATCCCAGTTACCATATCTGAGCACAGATGTCCAGTTGTGATCTGATCAAAGCTTTATACAGTGGGACCAGCACACTTGTCTCTTGTGGTCAGTGTTCTCCTCAACTTTGCTGCAGTTCTCTGAGATGTCTTCACAACCTTTGCGATATGTTCTCAGAACTTCAAATCTTTGTCAACAATCACCTCAAGATCCCTTGCTTCCTTCACTTCCATATATAACTCCACCAAGTGAATATGAAGCATCCTAACTATAGATCCCAAATTTTAAAACCTTACATTTAAATGCATTAAACTGACATCCCCATTTATATACCCTTCCAACTTATTCAGATCCTCTTGAAGAGCCAAAATATCAACACTGTTGATAATAATTCTCCCAAACTTCACCATCATCTGCAAAGAACTGAACATCTCTCTGTAGTCCTGTGACAATATCACGGACATGAAGATTGAATTGCAGTGGATCTCAGGACTGAACCCTGTAGAACTTCACTTGTAATTAGCTTCTGGTGATTAGCTCTGATATCTATCAGAGAGATAATCACTAGTCCGATCCACTAACCTGACATCCAAATCTATATGATGCAACTTAAAAAAATCAATGTCATGTGGCACCCTGTCAAATGCCTTTCACAAAAAAAAAAAAAAAGTATATGCCTTTACCTGCATCCACTTCTCATGTTACTCTGTTGTAAAAGGTAACCAGATTACTGCTGGCCTGCGTAAATAATATTACCTTCAATGCTCAATTCTGTATACAGTTCTTACTAATTTCTCCAAAATCTTAACAACTACAGAAGAAATACCAACAGGCTTATATTTTTGATACCTTCATTCTACCATCCTTATGCCACACTACTTACTCTCCTTCCACTCTCCATCAAACAGTTAGTTCCATAGCACATTGTTTTAAAACACTTAGTGAAATTCCTTTTTAGGCCTCCAATCCCTCATTGATGTTTAGCATACTCAGAATACATCCTGTTCATTCATTTCCAACACTTCACCAGTGATTATCCCTCCAGGAAGAAAGATTGCATTACCAGAATGGAAAATTAATAATCTGATCATTAAATAACTCAGCTATGTCATCTGCTTTAGTCATTCAATTCCCATCTCCACCCAGATGGTGATGAGCAGGAAATTTTATGCAAATACAAAGACGTCTTCTTGCTTTAAGCATGGAGTGTTTTAAACAATAGCTTGTTGAGTCTCTCCAGTACTTCCATTCGTTCAGTCTTTCTATCACTTTTTTCATCTACCAGCTAGTCTTTTCATATCTGTTTCTAGTCTCTTGCTAGTTTAAATATTCTTTTTGGGTCCGTCCTATTAACATGTTGATTCCATTCCAACCATCTTTATCGGCTGTAATTGACACTCTTCATAAATCTTTTCATTATTTTTTATTATATCAAATTTTACTTCGTTAACTATTTTTCTTACTGTTTTCATTTTACATGTATTTATCTGTAATATTTTAGATGTTTCTATTCTTATTTCACATGCATATGTCAGTATTGGTTGAACTAATGATTTATATGTTCTTACTTTTGTTAGATCTTTAGTTTTCCATATAGATGAATTTAGACATCCTAATATTTTATTAGCCTTCAGGGATTGTTCATTTACTTCATCCAGTGTTATATTTTCACTTCACAGTTATTCCTAGGTATTTAAATTTCATTACTTATTCCAGTATTTTTTCATTTAGTTATAATTTACATCTGATCAGTTCTTTTGCAGTTGCTATTGTTTTTAATTTCTCTCTTGAGATTTGCAATTTAAAACTGCTGCATATCTGTTGCAGTTTGAATAATTGCTTTTGGAGATTTTTTTTTTTTACAAGTAATTCTACATCATCTGCATCTCCAACCAAATTTAAACATTGTTTTTTAATTTTTATTCCATTTAATTTGTTTCTTAAATTCTGTTATTTCATCATTGATTATATTAAATAGACTAAAAAAAAAAATCACCTTGTCTGTATATATATCTTTGATACCACACAAAAATGTCTTCTGAACATTTTGCTTTGAATCTTATTTTGTTATTTATTTCATTCCTTATTCTTTTATGTTTTTCATATTTAGCTATATTATCCTGTAAATGCAGTTGTCTTGGTTTTTTTTAATATAGCAGGGAGTCCATCTTGTTTTGTATTTTCTAGTTTTTGTTATTGTTGTTCCAGTGCTTTATGTGCTATATTGACTTTGAATTTTTCCCAATGAGAATCTATATTTTCTTTATTACTGATAGCATTTTTTTGTAATTTACTCTTTTAGACTATTTTAGTTAGAGTATTCTTATACTGTATTCATGTAATAATTCAATCTTAAATTTATTTTCTTGTATTTCTTTATGAAGATGAACTCCAAAAATCAGTATATGCTTTAAGCATAAGTGCAAAAAATTTGGAATGCAGGTATCCACAGACAAAACAAAAAATCATGGCTTTTAAAGGACCATTTCCAGTCAGAAATAAAATCATGTTTGAAAATAAAATTATAGAACAAATAAACTACTTCCAGATACCTTGGATGTGCTGTATCATATACAATAGAATCTGACATTGATATCAAAATTTCAAATTTTCTAAAGATAACAGGAATGATCAATAATATTTTTAAACTTAACCAAGTTCAAAAAGCATACAAGAATAAGAGTTTATAAAGTTGTAGCAAGACCTTCTCTACTGGAGAAACGAAATTCCTATGAAGGACGGCAGGCCATACTCTCTCTCTCTCTCTCTCTCTCTGGGACAAAAGAAGCACAGAAATGTGTAAAGAACTAAAACTAGACTTCGTATTAGACGAGCATATGAATACCAAAAGAAAGGGATTGAAGATATCAAAAGAATGGACAGTTCAAGACTACTCCAAAAAAATACTCCGATACCACCCATTTGGGGGATATAGAATTCAGGAATGACCAAGGAAAAGATGAAAAGAGACTGGAACATGCCACTCGGCCTAAATCCCTGAAATTGTGAAGAAATATTTGTTAGCAGCAATAGTAAGCTGTATTCCACGAGTGAAGAAGAGGACACAATTTGGAGTAAAGTGGATGACAAACAATATTCAACAGGAACTGCATGCGAAAAAGAGGCTATGGAAGAGATATAAGGAGACAGGTGAAGAGCAGATGCATGAAGAATATAAGACACAGGCCAGGAGAGATGACTAGTATGATAAGGAAGGCAAACTGGAATATGAGAAGAGATTGGCCCTAAGATCCAAAGAAAATCCTAGGAATTATTTAGCTATGTGGCCAGTAGGAGGAGAAATGACTATGGAAGAATTACATTGTGTGGATAAAAATGGGAATAGAGTGACTGATGTAGAGGACATTGTGGAATTGTTCAATCAACACTTTATTGGAGTATTTCATCCTGGAGGAGTAAATTTTAATACTAGGGGGGGGGGATAGGGAAGGTTTGACCTGGCTTTTCAATGAAAGTCTGGCTACAGGAAAGGTGCCCAGGGAATGGAAGGAAGGTAAGATAGTGCCATTGCATAAGGGTGGTAGCAGACTGGAAGTGTCTAATTATAGGCCAGTTTGTGTGTCATCAGTAGTTGTTAAGATCGTGGAGAAAGTAGCGAAGGACCCTATACAGCATTGGGCAGATGAGGGTATGTTATCTGTGAGAGCCAACATGGATTTCTGAAGGGGGTGCTCATGTTTTAGTAATATGCTAGCCTTTTATAATAAAGTTATAAGAGCAGTAGAGGAGGGAAAGGCATATGCTGTCATTTTCTTGGATTTAACGAAGGCATTTGACAGAATGCCACATGATAAGCTTATATTTAAGTTGCAGCACATGGGTTGGGATGTCAGGTTGGTCAACTGGATTCAGGATTGGCTGTCCGATAGGTATCAGAGTTGTATATGGTGGGGCAGTTTCAAGGAAGCAGAGGGTTACAAGTGGGGTCTCACAGGGCTCAGTACTGGGACCTATGTTGTTTAACCTTTATATCAATGACATTGTCAGTGGATTGCAAGGGGATATTCAGTTGTTTGCAGATGATGTGAAGCTGGGAAGGGTTATTAGTAATAGTGCAGATGTGGTAGCCCTGCAAGAGGATTTGAATAATCTAGACATATGGGCAAATGAATGGGGGTTTCGGTTTAATGCAGCAAAATGTAAGGTCTTGAGGTTTGGGATACATTGATGGGACGCTGCATATTCTATTGGAGGAGCTATACTGGAGGAAGTAGGGGAGACGAGAGATCTGGGGGTTGATGATTGATAGAAACCTGAAATTTAGTGGTCATATTGCAAAGATGGTGAAGGTAACACAGAGATTGCTGCAATAATGAGAAGGACACTGACTAGCAGAGATAAAAGAGGTATCATTCCGTTGTATAAGACTGATCAGACCACACTTAGACTAGTGTTCGCAGATTTGGTCCCCAGCATTTGAAGGGGATAAATTAACTGTAGAAAGGTAGATAATGGATGGTTTCAGGACTGCACAATGTGTTATGAGGATCGGCTGAAGGAATGTGGACTGCAGAGTTTGGTGGATAGAAGAAGGAGAGGTGATATGAGTGAGACTTTTAAACTGTTCAGAGGTGGTTACAGGGTTGACACTGGGGAGTTCTTTCGCTTGGTGAACAGTGGGAAGGAGTGATGACAAGAGATCATCCCTGGAAGTTACAAAAGGAAACTGTGAGCAAGAGGGTGAGGAGTGGTTTCTTTGCATGGAGGGGTGGTTGAACCATGGAATGCATTGCCTGATAGAGTGGTGAGAGTGAGAACGGTCAATGAGTTTAAGGAGTGGTATGATAGACTCTGTTTCGTAAGAGGGACCTTTCACGATGAGTCTTGATAGACTTTGTGTTTCCTAGGATGGACCTCCCACGATCAGTCTTTTGACTCCATGGAGGCCTGAATAATAACAATAATGATGATATTTTCTTTGTATCTAAATTTTCCCATCAGTAATCTATGGTCACTGCCAATGTCTGCAGCTGTTAGAACTATTATATCCATATTTCATCTAGTTTTATGATTGGTATATTTATGTTTACTATTTACTATTCTGTTTGTTTTTATGTAATCTATGATAGACATCTCTCCTGTGTTATTTTATTACGTTATTTTTGTCTTGATTCTTGTGATTAAAGAAAGTATTATTTATTCTAAATTCGTTATACCCTCCAAGGTCCAATCCCGTGTCCATATCATGGAAGGTGGAAGCAGCATAAAGTAGAGGATTGCTTTGTATTATGAAGCACAGTGAGGACTTTGTTTGCCTCAGGCTGATACGGGAGTCGTGAAGGCTTACAGAGACCCTTGATAAAATAGCTGACTAAAGGGGCTCGGCGAAGATGTTAGGACTGCAATGTGAAACAACTGGCCGGCAGAAGAATCTGAATACAAATCAATGGCTGGCAATTCGAGCCAATTATCTGGCTATTGCAGATGTGGAAGAGATCGGGACCTCACCACATTATCTATCCTATAGTCGACAATATCTTACAATAAAATACAGAAGTTAGAACCTCTGCAATGTCCCAAGCTGTAAATAGTTACAGGGAGAAGATGACACTGAAACTGTGGGTAAAACAAGCACTGCAAATGCACTCCATGACGATATCAACTTAAATCCAAAAGGAAGGTTGGCATCTGATATTCCTCTTTTGAAAACAAGAAACAGAGTCTTGAAAATTGGAACAGTTTGATAACTTTATACAGGAAATGAAAAGACTTTAAAGTTGATGGGATGGGAATTAGTGAAACACGATGGCCTAACACGGGAAAACTAGAAAAAGAATGGCTTTACATTTGTATATTCTGGTGGAGAGAAGCATGAATATGAAGTGGGTTTCATGATTAAGAATGACATCTTTAAATCTGTAATGTGGAGCTGTGGCCCATAAATGAAAGAGTGATGCTTATTAAATTAGCTGCAAAGCCTTTTAACATCATAATTATCCAGGTTTATTCCCTTACAGTGACTCAGTGATGAAAAAATAGAAGATTTTTATAATAACTTACAAAAATCTGTAGAATATGTAAAATTAAATGAGATACTCAGTGATGGGTGACTTGAATGCAAAGGTTGGAGAAGGGGAGGAAAATCCAGTTTTTGGAAAATTTGGATTGGGCAAAAGAAATGAGGCGAGAGATTGATACAATTCTGCATTCAAAACAACCTACGTATATAGAATACTTTCTTTCAGCATCCAAAGTAAGAACTTATATACTTGGACAAACCCAGATAACTATAAGAAACCAAATAAATTTCATAATGATAAATAATAGATACAAAAATAATATAACCGACATTAAAACATACCCAGGTGCTGTTATAGGTTCAGACCATAACCCTGTTGTGTCTTCTTTAAAAATTAAAAAAAAAAAAACATTTATAAAAAACATCATACTGAAAGACTTGACAGCTCTGAATATACCTCTCTACATAATGGTGTGTAATTTAGAAATTAGGAAGAAATTAGATCATGTAGGATACAAAACAGAAGACAATATACTTTGCAACACAGAGGAAATTGAAAACAGATGGTCAAATTTTAGAAGTGCAATATATGAGACAGCTAAAAAGATTATTCCAAAAATTAAATACAATAAGAAAAAACCCTGGATGACAGAATCAGTATTAGAACTTATGAATGAAAGATGAAAAAAGAAAAGTACACAACAGTATAGAATACTCAGTAGAATTATAAAAAATGAATGCAGGAAGGCTAAATGAAAAATATCAAGAGATAGAGGAATTGAACAATAAGCACAACAGTAAAGAAATGCATAAGTCAATCCAAGCTCTGACAAATAAAAAGAAAAATTTCAATCATAATTTTTGTATAAAAGATCAAAATGGAAAAATGCTACCAGAGACACAAGATATCTTAAAAGGATGGAAAGAATATGAAAAAAACTGTTTGACTCTGATCGCACAGATGCACCAGGTATACAAAGTATGGATGGTGAGCCAATTACATATGAAAAAATAGAATATGCTCCAGAAAAGCATATCTTTATTTTATTGATTACACCAAAGCATTTGATTCAATAGATCACAAGAAATTAATATATATCCTGCAGAATAATGGGTTAAAAGGAAAAGAGCTACATATAATTACAAATATATACTGGAATCAAATGGCCTCAATAAGATATAAAAATGCATACTCTGACAACTTTGAAATCAAAAAAGGAGTAAGACAGGGATGTGTCTTATCACCCGTACTGTACAATATATATAGTGAGCAAGTTTTTAAAGATATTTCAGAATTGAAGGGTGTAAAAGTCGGGGGTAGCAACTTCAGGTATGCAGATGACACAGTCATTATAGCTGAATCTGAAGATGATCTTAAAAATTTAGTCACAGAAATTTACAACAGAAGCTTAGACATGGGATTAATTATTAACCTAAAGAAAACAAAGCACATGATTATATCAAAAGAACCAATAAATAAGAAATTAAACATCACTGTTAACAAAAATAAAATTGAACAGGTTCAGTCTTTTATATATTTGGAACATTTACAGATGAAAGAAATTCCCTTAAAGAAATAAAAAGAAGTTTTCATATCAATAAAAACCTTTATTGATATGAAAACTGTTCTAACATCGAGAGACATTAATATAGACACAAGAAAAAGATGAATAAAATGCTACATCTGGTCAAGTCTTCTCTACAACAGTGAAACATTCTTTCTAAATGAAGCAGAGAAAAAATTAGCTTTCAAAATGTGGACTATCAGAAGAATGTTGAAAATATCATGAACAGAGAAAATGAAAGAAAGCAAAAATGAAAAGAACATTAATGAAAATAATTAAAGAATGAAAATTTAAATATTTTGGACATCTAATTAGACAAGAAGGCATTCAGAAATTAATATTAGAAGGGAAACTGGATGAAAAAAGGAGAGGTAGCCCTAAAGAATGTGGTTTGAAGACATTAAGGACTGGACTGACTTGAATTACCATAAATGTTCCAGAGCAGCGAAAGAAAGAAAAAAAGTTCTGCGACACGGTTGCCAACCTCCTTCTAGGGGATGGCACTTGAAGAAGAAATTTGTTATCTATACAAAACTGAAGCAATCTTATTCTTAAGTTTTGAGTTGTTTCATTGAATCTTTAACATGTGCCTGGTATTATGTTGTTTCCAGTCCTTGCATTTAAGTCTCCTGCAAATTTTAATTCAGCTGATATTTTTTTTAAAGTTTTCTGTAGCATTTCTTAGAATTCAGTTTCTGTTTATGGTTTTCCTTCTTTTATTTTGCAATTTTGTTTTTATTCTTAATATCCTTTCAGATAGGTATTCCATTTTATTTTATTTTGAAAATCTTTATTATCATCAATTTCCTAATATGTACCCCCAAGGGTGTGCACTATGACAGCATTACATGATTAAGTTTACATTATTATTAATCTCCTATCCACAATTTTTCTCCAAATTGATCTATTACTTGTAACTGAATCAATCCACCTAGAAATTGGTCTTCCTCTGGGTCTCTTTCTTGCCATCTTGACATCAAACACCCATTTTACTAACCTTTCCTCACATATTCTATTTTAAGTGACCATACCACCTTAGATTAGCTCTTCTTACACATTCTTGAATGCTAATAGTGTCAAAATCCTTTCCAATATCGTTATTTTTAATATGATTCTTCCATTGATGTTATTGGTTCAATCCCCTAATTTTTCTCAGATCCCTCATATCTGAGATCTCTAGTCTTTGATCAAGTGCTTTATTTCTAACCTAACTCTCATATCCATAACTTAAAACTGGTTTGAACACTGTCTTGTATACTATTAGTTTGGTGTTTTGACTAATTTCTCCCCTATTCCATATAAATTTATTCAGCTGGTTACCCACCATATCAGCTTTGCTTATCTGTTTTGTCTATTTCCAGATTTAACCTGCCATCTTCTCTAAAAACTGCCTAAATAACTGAAATATTTTACTTGTTCTATAGGATCTCCATTCAGAATGTAGCTGAAGTTTTCTATGTTCCTGCCTATTTTCATAATTTTGGTCTTTTTATTGTTGATTTTCCTTCCTGATTTATTACTACTGTTATTCTATTTAGTTAGAGAATTCTAGAGACTTTCACTAGATGTGTTTAGGAATACATCTCATAAAGCAAAGACCTAAGTTTGACATGTCCAATTTTAATATCAGGCCTAATGCCACTTTCTTTCATAACCATATAGTTGATGAATAACAGTGGAAATAATGTGCACCCTTGTCTTACCCCTAATTTTAGATCAAACCATCCTGTATTTCCTTCAGTTGTAACTGCTGACTGATAACTTAAATATAGACTTAGTATTGCTTTGTATAACATTCCGTTCACCCCACATAATTGTAGTGTTTTGAAAAGCTTTTTTCTGGGCACCTTGTCATATGCCTTTTAAAAATCTACAAAACTTAAGTACTGTCTGACTACAGATGCTAGAACCTTAGCTGGCAATGTTGCAAGAAGAGTCAATTCATATTGAAGGGGGAGAAAGGAATAAGTTGGGGTACAAATTCGTCACCGACACACGAAATCACATACATTATATGTAAAATTTTCCAACAGTTGTACAAGCAAAATAGTTACCACTTTAAAAACGAGAATTTTCATAAGAGAAAAGCTAATTTTCTGATGTATAATAATAAACACTCATCACTGATTGCCCTATCATTGGAATGGATTTGCCTTCTTCTGCCATGTGAAGAAGTGTCTAGAGGTCTCACATCAGTGGTCAGACAGTACAGATCCTTGTCATATTCCCACAATTTCTCAACTATTTGTCATCATCAAATTTCTACCATGTACCCTCAAGGGGTGTACAGGATATGATAGTACTACATGAAAATTTACATCATTACTAACTTCCTATCTACAATTTTCCTCCAGATCAGTCTGTTACTTGGCAAGACTCCAATATTATCAGATCTTATAATTCTGTCGTCTAAGATACTTTGTACCCTATCAAACCACCTCTATTTTGGTCTTCCTCTGGGTTGTTTTCCTGCTAACCTGGCAGAGAACACTTGTTTTGCCAATCTTTCCTTGCCCATTCTGTTTAAATGACCATACCACCTGAGATTAGCTCTGTTAACGCATTCCTGGATGCTGACAATGTCAAGTTCTTTATTAATATATCCTCATTTTTAATAAGATATTGCCATTGATGCCATCTATTCACGCCTCTAATCGTTCTCAGGACTCTCATATCTCCGGTCTCTAGTCTTTGGTCAAGTGTTTTACTTCTGACCCAGCTCTCAGATCCATAAGTTAAAACTGGCTTGAACAATGTCTTGTATACAGCTAATTTAGTATTCTGACTAATTTCTCTCTTATTCCATATGAATTTATTCAGTTGATTTCCCACCATACCAGATTTGCTGATTCTGTTGTCTATTTCTATATTTAATTTACCATCTTCACTAAAAATCATGCCTAAGTAGCTGAAATGTTTTACTTTTTCCACAGGTTCTCCGTTCACAATGCAGTTGACATTTTCAACGATTCTACCTATTTTCATTGTCTCTTTATTGCTGACCTTCATACCATATCTATTATAACAGTTTTTCAATTTAGTCACAAAATCTTGCAAACTTGTAGCGGATTTATTTAGAAGTATAACATCGTCCGCATAAAGCAAAGAGTTGACATTAACATCTCCAATTTTGATATCATGTTTAATACCACTTTCCTTCATAATATGATCCATATAGATAATGAACAACAGAGGGGATAATGTACATCCTTGTCTCACACCAGATTTAACATTAAACCATCTTCCTGTACTTCCTTCAATCCTAACTGCTGACTTACAACTCAAATAAAGACTAAGTATTGCTTGATATAATGCCCTATTAACACCATATAACTGTAGCGTATTGAATAGCTTCTCTCTTGGCACCTTATCATATGCCTTTTCCAGATCTACAAAACTCAAATAGAGATCT